>NC_073697.1:54700000-55000000 GCF_023634085.1 Falco cherrug
GTTCAGGCTGGGGACAAAACTCTGATATTGATGAATGCCAGCCTGCACTCGGAAGCCTCCCCTTGCGAGATACAGCAAAAGGGAGCTCAAGCATGGCACCGAGCACAGGCTGCACCCACCTGTGGCTATCCCGGCCCCTGTGCAGGGACAGGGGGCTGCAATGCGTAGGTAGCAGGACCGTGCCAATGTTAGCCTGATCTCTGCTTCATCTTCCAAAATGCTGATTAGTACCTTTCATTTAGTGTTTTTTAATCCAGAAAATCTTCTGTTAACCATGCCTATACGCAGTGTTCCTAAATGATCACTGGGGAGCTCTAAATCCATCACAGCATCTCAGCTGTAAGAGGATGAGGAGAGTGGTGCCATACGTGGTGGGCGTGAATGGCAATTACCTAGCTTTCTATTTTTGGTGGTGTCAGAAGAGTTAAGATTTATTTTCCACAGGAAGAACAGACGTAAAACAAACAGCAGTGACAGTAATTGCTCTGGCTTGTTTTATTTTTGTTGTCAGTGGTGGGGTTTTTATATGCCGTCATTTCATCAGCAGTTAATTGCTGGCACAGAGTCTCAGCTGCCGTGCGAAGGGCTGTTACGTCGTTTGCCTTCTGAAGAAGCTGTGGCCGTTCCAGACTTACGGCTATGTTATTTTTTGCTTAACACAGGTACTAAACTTCTCCATCTTGTTATATGCAAGTGAAAAATCAGGTTGTCCTTCAAACAACTGAGTGTGCTGGTGGGAGAGAGAGAACGCTGCCGACAGCAGGGAGCCTGCCAGCGCCAGAGCTGGCGAGAAGAGATTCTGAAGTGGGGCAGGAGAGTTGAGCAGAGTTTGTTTTAACTATGAAAGCTGGCAACTGAAATGAAAAACAAGCAGGAGGGATTCACCTACATGCACAGTGGGCAAGGGGAGGGTGGTGAGTAAAGCTGTTCTATTGTCTCTAAATAGAAATCATCACAGAGGAGAGGTCTAGGTCAATGTTCTGGCCACAGCTTGCTTCTGCCATGGCTCACTGGATCTCCCAAGGGACTTTTCACCAAAAGCTCCATGTGTGCATTGCCTAAGATTTTACCATCGGTACCGCAAGGGCTTCACACAGTCAAGTGCTGCTGCATTGCTGCAGCAGGCGGGCGCTGGGATGGGCAGGGTGGGTAATGCGGGGAAGGGGTGGGATGGGAGGGCTGGCTGGCTGGCTGGTCTCTCCACATCTCTCACTTTAACAGGTTCAGATGTCTCCGAGTTCCACATCCTAGCCACATGCTTTAGCTTCAGGTTCATGACAGCCAGGTGTTGCAGTTTACCCAGAGTTGGCAGACAGGTGAAATGCTAATAGGGATTTTATCCAGGTATGTTTCCTGCCGGCCTGATTCAGACCAGGGACTTGAACCAGTCTGTTGAGGTCTCAATGAATGCACTAATTGCCCACCATTTGCTCTTCAAAGCTAGTTATTCCTTTCTATCTGAATGAAGACTGCTTGGTTCACTCCATTTGTTGTCTCTGTGGCAGGTTTGCAGGATAGCAAAGGGGGAAGCTGCCCTCCACTTGTCCAGCCTGACGTCTGCAAATCTCCCTGCCCTGGGTGCCCTCCTCTGGACATGAAACCACAAAGCAGAGCGTTTGTGAAATGCCTTGTTACCTTTGGGGTGTGAAATTACAGGGTCGGAACATTACTAGGGTACAAACAGCTTTCATGTGCTCCTGGATCAGTTTGCATCCCGTGTAGTTAGTTTCCAGAGCAGGAGTCCACAAGGTCTGGCTCCTGGCTTCAGATAGAGCATCTCATTTTCTACCTTTCTTCCACTAAGGTTTCATCCTACTGTATTGAACTTGTCAGCCATGTTGAGATACCCAAACCACAGACCATCTAGAATATTATGTCTGGCCTGAGAAAGGGAAAAAAATGAAAATGAAGTATTAGATCTGTGTTGATTTCGCGGTTCCCAGGACTTGCTCTGCACCTGGCTTCTTGTTTGTGCACAGCTTGTTTTCTTTCTCACACTGCTTGTTCCAAGGACAATTTAAAGTTGCTCTGCAGCTTCAACTAGCAGGCCTGGGTTGTCCAACCCGGACAATGGTAACGTATGTCCCCAGTCCTTTAAAAATCCCTCTACAACACCCCAGTGAAGATGTGAAGCTGTACCCTGGCAAACTGAAAATACATCAATACTTTGCTTTGAAAATGTGCAGAGCTGTTTACATTGAACCAGGGAAGATGTTTGTTACCTGCCGTAATCAATGAAGCGCACCTGTAGAGGAGTTAACATGACATTTCATCCGTGCTTCGCAGCTGTGTGAGGGAGCAGACGCTCACGGTGTGCGCCGCCTGCCCCTCGTGCAGGAGACCCTCACAGCCCCCCCAGAGGCCATCGCCTACAGACGCTCTTGGAATAGGGCTACAGCAGCCTCAGCTACTGTGTGGGCCTTCCACCGGGAACTGAATTTCACCCTTTAAGGTTAAATCTGGCTTAGCGTGACACCATCTGTCTAACATACCCATTATGCATGTTCAAAATACCACAGTGCCCGTTGGCCAACGTTTTGAGTGCTGTGTAGAGTGACTGTATAAGGAGACCCATGAGAGAAAAGTGATTCTGGGAACTACAGCAGGTTTATACCAAGATCTTCAAAGCACGTGGGTACGTGAGTAGTACTTGCCTGAAATGTCATTCCCTTGTGCAAAAGACAAGAGTTTCTTTAAGGGGAATTCAAAATTGGACATTACAATACTAATCTCAGGCAACTTCATGTCTATAAAGGTATCTTGGGAAAAAATGGAGTCTAAACGAATACCGAAAGGCAAAGATTGATAAATAGGTTGTCTTTTGCTACTTTTAAATAATATAACATCCAATGATAAGAACAATCAGGCAAAATAAATGGGTGGAAGTTTAGAAATTCAGAGATAGTATCCAGTGGTTAACTATGTCATCTCCATACCATAGCCACAGGTAGATCGCATCCACAGTAACACTTTCATTAACGTCCAGCCGCAGTATCCGTCCTGCCCTGTGCCTTGTGGAGCTTTGCCACAGCTCCTCTTCCCATCTGCTCTGGGAACTGAACGCACCAGGGGCAGGGGCTGCTTGGTAAATCTGGTGGCGCTGCCTGCTGGTGTTGGGCTTGGACTTACAGCATCTGGGAAATGAATCAGCTGACATGTCGGTCTTCTGGCCCCCAGCAGGGGTGACACCACACGGGGCAACTTGCTTTGATTCTGCTGTTTTGCTCCGTGGCTGGGGCAGGGCCGGGATTTGGGGACTGGGGGAAGGGGAGAAGTCTGGCAGCCTCTTGAGACTATTGGCACAAGTTGAGAAAGATATATTTTTCTTGTGTATACAGTTCTAAATTCTGATTTATTCTAGGAACTTATTTCTAACTACAGTCTCTATATAAATGAAAACCTTCCTGTTGTGTTTAACAAACAAGTCGTATCTACATCACTGGAAGGCAAAGCCCAGTGCCAGCGTGATAACACGCAGACAGGCTGAACCAGTTTGGCACAGCTGAACTTCTGAACCGGAGCTGGATCGAATCCCACAGCTTTGAAGTGTAGAAGGAGGCAGCCACATGACTTTCCCCACTAGACCACAGAGAACCACCTTCAAAGACAGTGTCTGGAGCCTGCTTATACCTGGGGGGCTGAATATGACAGAGGAGACGTTTCCAGAAGCAGTAGCCAAGTGACAAGGCAGAAAGGAAAGCCTACATCCATGGTACAATGATGGGATAAGTGGGGTTGACCTGAAGGCAGGGAAGTTTGAAGGATCTTTAGCGCCAGTATCCAAAAAGTTTTCAGTGCTTGCATCTGGTGGGCAAGAGGGAGATGAATGACTATGGCTTTGATGCACAGAATTGATCCCTTCTGGTAAATCTCAGCAGAGCCAACAAGAGCACTTTGTGTGCATTTGGCTAAAATCAACTTTTCTAAATATCTGAAGAGTGTAAGTGGTGGAGAAGAAGCTGGCTCTGGGAACTGACACCTGGAGACACCTCCACCAGGTCCTCCCTCACCGTGTGCCAGCCTAGCACCACCTGCAAATAGTTTGCACTGCCATGGCTGCAGCTTTAAGAAGTGGTTTTGTGTCTGCTACAATTAAAGCTTGACCCAGTGCTGGGTTGGCCAGGGCATGGATGCAGATGGAGCAATTTACCCCGTGCTCCCTCTCTGGAGAGGACAGAAATGCCTCTGGCTGGAGAGAGACTCCGAGGTTTGGCTTTGAGCCCTCTGTAAGGGCCTTTGCTGCAGAAGGGTGTTTAAAGTCTGCTTTCTAGAAAAGAAAGATAAGAAGACTTGGAAAGCCTCTCCAGCTTCCCATGGTGAAGCCATCATTTAGGCTGTTTAGTGGCAAAGATTAGATTTGGGGTGTTCTCCAATAACCTACTGCATCATCATTTACTCCCATTACTAATATTCCAAAAGATTTCAATGACCTTTGTGAAAATAATATTAGACTAGATTGACATATTTGCTTTAGAAGATGCTAATCAATATCTGTTTTGTTAGCCAATATGATTTTGTCTCCTATTATCGTGATTTATTTCATTTTTGTTGACCAAAGGTGGTTGAATGGGTGATAACAGCACTGAAAATGGCAAGGGTTAATAAATTCAGATGGGGTTGTCATCTTATTACCAGAGTGCAGGAAGTGAAGCACAGCCATTTAATTAACCTAGTCGCAGTGAATTTCATGCAACATGCAGTTAACACTTCATCTATTAAAACTGTGAAGCAGATGGTAGTGAGCAGTTTTGTCTGCCATAAATAGGGTACCAATTTAAATTACTTGCTGCACAGGATTTTATAGGACAAAATTATCTAGATATTAAATGGTGAGATATTTCATAATCTCTTTCTTTTAAGTCATGCATATATCAGACCCTTGGTCCAATAGTAGAAAACTCAATTATTTCCATGAAATCCCCAAAATGGAGAGCTAAAAAAAAAAAAAAAAAAAAAAAAAGACAAAACTTTGATGAATTGGCATTTCTTCAAACTCCAAGGCCTTCAGTCATTGTCTCTGCTAGAGAATATATACCCCATTATAAAGTTTTACCCTATTTTCTCTATCCGCCTAGGAGATTTTTATTACTCACACAAATGGATAATCCTAGTTGACTATTAAAAGGCTACATTTATCAATAGACTGGTAGTTTCTCTCTTGCTCTTGAAAATGATTGTGATAAATATTACCAAATTTAACATTTTCCTTTTCATTTCCCACAGTTAGGGAGAGTTATGTGAGCACATGACTGCACACAGGGGCAAGGGGGCTGTATATCAAAGGCGCTGTGGGTGACTTGGTGCCTGAAGCTGAGTAGCCACTTTGCTTCCTTGTCTCATCCTAGGGAGTCCAATGTAAACTTAAAAAAAAAAAAAAAAAAGCCACAAGTGTGTGATATGCACATAACAATTTAGACACTTCTGGAACTTGCCAGCTCTTGAAATTACTTCACGCACAAAATTGCTGCCTTCATATGAAATACAGGACAGAGATGCTAGGAAGAAGCAAAGAGGTTCTCCTAAAATCGTGATTGCCTTAGGACTGCATGAAACCCATTTTCAGCAGAGAAGCAAATGTTTGTTTGAAATCAGAGCAGAATCCCAGGAAGAAAAGGAAAGCCTGAGCCAGCAGAGCAAGTAGGTCGCTGCACCCTCAGGAGTGTGCAGCTCCCACAGTCCCAGGCAAGGGCGGAAAATTGTTTTTCCACGCCTTCAGAGAAAATAAATCTGACGGACCAACCTCCTTCGGCATTCTCCTTCTCCCTCTGAAGACAGGGGCTTGACAACAAGTCTCTGCTTCTGGTGAATAAGGTTCATTAAGCCTGCAGAAAGCTAGAGGGTGTGCATTCATTTATTTGAATGACTCTTGGAGACTCCTTTATTTGAATGACTTTTTCCTTAGAGAGGCAGAAGGCAAGTGTGTCCTTTGTCACCTCCTCTGATTGCTCTGTCCACTGAACCGCTAGCAATAGCTATCAGAAAGTCCCCAGAGATTTGAGGCATCACAATCCATGACAAAGGACATAAATTGCTCTTTTCACAGATGACATCCCACTTTATCTCAGTAAAACACAAATCTCTGTTCAACGCCCGAAGAAGTCCTGGAGCATTACTTCAGTGGAGCAAGGCTTCATGTAAATATGACTAAATCAGAGGTGAGGTGATCGTTACACAGTCATCCAGTGAGATTTTTTTTTTCATTCTCTATGCTATTGACCCCTAGGGAAATTCAATGATGTATTGGTACCAGCCCCACCTTACTTCAGCAGACTGCCACAGTCCTTTTTTAGCCCTTCGTGTCAAGGTCAAGAAGGGCTTCTTTTTCTATTGTATGTAGTAGCATAGGCTTGGCTGGATCAAAAATGAATCGTATGTATGGTCCCAAGAAAGAAATAACATGCAAAAGAGACCAAGAATCAACTTTATGAGGCTCAGAAAAACCCAAAGCAGAAGGAGGGCTTACCCCCAACAGGGAAATGTTATTAGCTGGCAGTTTTACCAGCTCTCTCGGGAAGGGTGTGCAGAGCCCTCAGCACCAGCCCCCCCGCCCGAGGAGCCATGGGAGCACTTGACTGCTCTTCATCCTTCACGGGTGGTTTGTGACAAAGGCTTAACGGACTTCTTGAGGAGCACAGGCAGTTTCAGAGACCAACCCATCACTTCTGGGGAAAGGACGGTTACCATTGCACAGCCACGCTCACCTCCAGGCTCCTGCAGGCCACCACAGCAGCAGGACACAATGCTTAAAAGATGGGAAGATGACCGTGGAGCAGAACATGGTCTTTGTTCAAGACCGTAACCAAAGAAACTTATTCTTTAAAATTTATTTCAAAACTAAATTTTATTCAGTTTCCTTTTGAAAATACTATGAGATATTTTCTTCCTAGCCATTGCTGCTGAAGGGAAATGGACAGCCAGCCAGGTGGAGGAGACAGTGTCCAAAGTCACAGGAGCTACCACTGCTGCAAGTAGAATCTCTGCCCTTCTTCATTCGGAAGAAAAAAATGGCATGGTAATACCGCAAGCTTGAGAGTGGCAGCTTTTAAGCTGTTATAATTTACTGTAGTCACTCCATGAATACCAAAGTATATCAATATCCACAGTCTGATAATTGCCCCCTTTTCTTTAAACATCACTAACAGGGTTTCCTATGAAAATAAACCCTTTAAAACTTGGAAGATGCTACTGAAATACTGTGAAACAGATTAAAGTATTGATAGGATACTGACGGATATTGATTGGATGTTGATATTGATAGTAACATTGATATAGATATTGATATCAATATTGATATTGATCAGATATTGCCGCATTTGTTAGGAAGGGCTGATGTTATTGGTCAGCCCGAGGTGCTAGAGGCATTTCAAAGCAAAGTGACCAGCCTGGGCCAGCTCAAGAAGTCAGTCAGGCCCAGCAACAAACCCTGTCTCCTGACTGCCAAGTCAGTGCTTTATCAACAAAGTGCATTGCTCTTCAGTATATTCATTTATAATGCAGATTAGGTGGATGAGAGGGAAATTTAATCATTTAGAATGACTAATAACTATGCTAATGTGTTCAGATAAAATAAGCATTCACATATGCTGAAAGCCTTTGTAGTGTAATAAACTTCTGTTATCTTTTGAGGCATGCAGTACTTTGATTTTCATATACCAACTGCTCTTTATTTCAAGTGCAATAAACCCCTATTTTTTAAAAAGATTGCAAAGCTTGAGACTGCTGAACCTCATATCAGTAGTACTTGTGTGAAGTGCTGACAAACTGCTCCGAACAGTGGGCTCAGGGGCTTGGGGTTTCTTTGGCTGACTGGGTTTTTTTACTCTCTGACAAAATGTGTCAAACCACTTTGAAGACTTGAACTTCAGATATAGCAAAGAGCTTTAAGGATATTGATTTCAGTGGGTCTGAGACTTTGTGTGGACAGAAACACTAATTTCCTTGGAAGTTACTTTTATTTTCCTGCATATGACCAAATACCTGCTTTGATCCCCTATCTAAATTGCTATTGTTCTGTCCCATAACACAGGCACATTTATACCACATTTTAACAACATTTTTGTCTGCTGTTGTGGACACCATTGCTAATCACATGCCAGTGACCTCTGCCATCATGTGTGACGCTTGCAGCCTTACCTTCCTTTGCTATGCCCTTCCCACTCCGTCCACAGACCACAGACAGCAGCAGGTCGGGCTGAATGTTTTAGAAAGCAGATCACTTTTGTTCGAAAACACCTGCAAGTGCTGCAGCCAGCCCTGGAGTCCAGCAGCCTGCTCCACCGTGACACAGCCTTGCCCTGCTGGAGGAAAAGTGTGATGCTCTTTTTTACTCCTGTTCTGCTGCTGTGGTGGTTGCGGTTCTCCTGTACAGAGCTCTTCAAAAGCAGAAAATTAAGTGAGACGTCATGGGAGAAAATAATCTCAGGGCAATACAAACAAAGCTAGTGTTTGCTATTAATTTCAACCTGCGCTAAGGAAAAAAAATCAAGTCAGTTTGGAGAAAATAATTGCCTTTTAAAAAAAATGACGTCTAGCAACTGCAGCAATATTATTTATTTAATCTTTTTCCCTTAAGAAGAATGAAATACCAAAAATTTACCCAGTCTGTAAAAGGAAAGAATCACCTGACAGATGGTAATAAATGACCAGATAATAAAACCATCATCAGGAATGATAGAGGTTTGATTTTCCCTTTCAATAAGACAATGCAGGACAACTAAAATAAAAAAGCATAAAGCAACGGTGTCTTTTTCTGGATGAACACACAAGCCTCACCGAAAACAGCACAGGATTGTGCCCTAAAATAGGAAACGTGGCCTCTCTATCTGGTCGACTTTTGTGAATGAGCGCAGAGAGCTCTATAAAGGGACAGCTGCCAGCATGGGAAGGGCACAAATGCTGTGGAAGACATCTTCAGGGAAAAATTAGAAGATGAGCCTACTGAAGCTGAGGTAGAAAATAGAAGGAAGGCTGACCAAGAAACTGCAGATCTTAGTTTGTTGGGTAAAATAGCCTACCTGCCCTCATCTCCATGGTCATGCACAGGTTATATTTGGTACTTGAAATTTTGTCATTTGCACTCCACTAAGTGTTTGCCTGTGGGAACCTGTATTTAAATTGCAAGATTAGTCAGTCATGCTGGAAAGCAGCGCTACGGAATGGAGATGAAGCGCCTGACATATTTAACTCTTCCTTTAAATACTCACTGTTGATATTTTCCAAGCTAACCTTAAAATCCAGATTCCAATGGCTGTATTCTTTATGCAGAAGAGATATGGAAAATAAAGGGTGATGGGAGGATTTTCAGTATTTAATATTTTCCTGCTATCATGGAAGAGCCAGGAGGGAGGACAGCACTTGCAGGCAGAGGTGAGGCTGCTGCAGGAGCTGGATGTGCAGAAGCAGCCTGGTCGAGCCCGCTGTGCTGCATGCCTAGGGGTGGTAAAAGCTTTGCAGCAGACAACTAGGTTACAGTCCTCATCCTGGCACAGGCTCACTGGACCAGTGTAGGTAACAGTCCTCATCTGCTTTTTTCAGCTCCTTAGCAGAAATGTTGTAGATAAGTGCAAGGTGTGAGTATTTAGGAGGAACATTTCCTTATCTTTTAATTAAGACTGTTACAGAGGTGGGTTGTTGGGTGGGTTTTTTTCTTTTTGCAAGATAGGTAGAGTAGTAGATTTTTTCCAGCCTAACCTTTTATAGGCCAGGCATGTGGCATGTGGTGAGAGCCATGAGAGGCATTTAAATTATCTATGTTGAGGCCTTTTTATGCTTATTTTAGTTTCAATAGAATTGGGTTTGCTCCATATGTCCTGATTCACTACAGGATGCTTTTCTTGTTGGAGGAGTGGCTCTGTTTGATCAAGATGGTACTGACCTCATTTGTGAAATCAACTATCAACTTAGTGTATGGGGAAGTGTCTTCCTAGCACAGCTTCTAACAAAAAAACCTTTAAAAAGAACAGTTTTATACAGGTTCTATTAAGAGTAAGCCAGGAAAAAAACTCAAACCTTATGTAAGTCCTACGACTTAAGCATTTAATCTTCCATTCACCTGATTAAAATTTTAATCAGAAAAAAACCTCATCTGAAGTAAGAGTACTTGTATTTTTAACAGTCTTAGGCTTCTGTTGACACGAGAATATAAGGTGCTGAAATTGTAATAGTAAGACCAGATAGCTCTTGTTTTTATCTCCATGATTCAGAAGAAAAGGATGTTACTATTATCTGCATGTTATTATTCCCTATTCACAGACAGGGAAACAGAGGGAGAAGGTTTGCTCCATCATAACTGACTAGGTGTTATCAAGGTGTATACACTATGTGAACTTAGCCCCTCTATTTTAACATCTGTCACTTTTGCAAAGCTGTGCCTTGAATGGTAAAGAAAAGTGAAAGATTATCTGAGGTATCCTCAAAAAAGAGCTGTAAAAATATTGGTTAGAGCAGAGCCTATTACTATATTTAGATATACGTGTCCCTGAAGAATTCAATCACCAGAGTAAAATTTTAACGGCTGGTTTATGGCGCTGCTGTTTCCCTTTTGCTTCCTCATTCACGTGCATGCGGAACAGAGCGTACAAGCAACTGGGTGAGGAGGGTTGGGGACAGGCTGAGGAGGGGACTTCATGTCCAGGTGGGTTCCAGGACAGGGGCGTAGCGAGGGGTGTCACAGTCTTCCTGCTCAAGGAAACTTTGGGAGAAGTCACTCACCCCTGTGGCCCAAGGTCAGCCCACACCGGCAGTACAGAGCCACACAAACTAAATCTTTTCACTGGGCTTTTTCACCTGGAGAAATTGCAGTGGAAGTCAAGTAGCATTTGCCTGAGAAAGCTCTTCTGAGGGATACACAGACTTCTGCACATCTATGCCCAGACCTGATGTGGGGTGAACAACATGTGCATCTCTACTGCCTGAAATGAAATCGACTCCTGAAAAGCACCCCACAACATAACTTCAGCCAACGTACAGCCGTCAGCGTAAACACACCGGAGTGGACACACTTGAGCTACACAGCAATGTCGGCAGCTGGGGGCTGGGGGCTGCTGCCCGTGGCTCCTGCCAGCACGTGGTCCCAACACGGCCAAGCAGACACGTGCCCGGGTGGCGCAGCCTTGCAGCAGCTGTGATTCAGCACAAAGTCCAAGGGAAAAATTTTCTGGCACGGACGGACAGACTCTGTCTAGCCTGCAGCCATGAACATGGGAGTTAGCTGGTAGGAAAAAGTGAGCAGCAGCGCTTTTTTGGATCAGCAGCTGGAAACAGCCACTTGGGCTGTTTTTCAGCTTGAGCATCCTATCCAAACTCTGCTTTAAACAGGGAAAATACAAAGCATGCCTAAAATCTGGCAAATGGTGCAGAAGACTTCCCAAAAAAAGTACACAGGGAGGAAATATTCATAAAGTCATCCAACCCCGCGCTTTGGGAGGCTCTGTGCTCACCGAGCGGCGCTAGGAAGGATTTCTCATGCTGCAGCACTGCGTATACAGTAAAAATCAAGAGGGCATTTACATCCTTGTGCAAAGCATCTACGTTTGACCATCGCAAAAGACAATATAATGCCCTACTACAGATGGATCCATAGCACATTCTGCTAAGGCAATTTCTGCTACGAAGAATTTCCAGGAATATGGGGAGTTGTGTTAATGTTGGAGCTATGGCAGCAATAGCCATAGCAATAGCTCCTCAGAGTTGCTTGTCCCAGCTGTTAAAGAGAGGGACTGCAGATGCTTTCTTGTTTTCTGTTGCTGTTTTTAAATGTAGGAGGTGCACATGGTAAAAGTGAAGTGTCTAAATCTACAGATCATATTTTAACCTCAGGGTGTGTGTGAGAGAGAGAGAGACAGGCAGAATGGATTAGTTTCTGAATTGGTGTTTGTAACAGTTCTGCAAACACTTAGACAAATTCATAGTCAAAAGGATAGTATCAGTGTTTAATTTAAAAGCCTCTTTAAGGAGTTTCCTTGCCGTATGTTGAAAATCTAATCTTTAAAAGAGCCCATGTCTAAAATTTTGGCTTACTTCTCAGATGTGTCAATTGATATTTTCCTTCATTTGACCTATTTATCTTAAAACATTTATAATCTGTTAGGGGGACATCCGTAGCTAAATGTCCAATTTGGTTTGTTTGTTTTTTAAATCTGCCGTTCTGTTGCCAAGAAATTAAACAAACAGATGCCACTCTTTTTGAGGGGCTCCATTAAATGCAATGTCTTACGCACCATCTGCTGGATCTGCAGCAGCAATTAACAGCTACACGCTATTCCCAGAGCAGAGCTGATGGCAATTGATGGTGCCGGGATACTGGCAATTTATCCTTCCCATTCCTCACCCTCTCTTCCAAATACCTGTAATACAGTATTTCTGCATAAAGGACTGGATCTGCTGAGAAAAAAGTAGGGATGCGGTATTCCTTTTTTTCAAATTGTGATAGATTAAAGTCGTTTCTAGGCATTACACTTTTTAAACAAAGAGCATATTCAAGGATAACGACTGAGCCAATAGATGTCTGCAAAGGCAACGTGAGCGAAGCTTGTCCTGCATCTTTTGGGACTGGTCTCCTCCGTACCAGTGCACAGTTGCTTGAGGAGCCGTGGGCTGGGGCTGCACACAGACTTTTCCCTTCTGTGTTGCCGGTTTAAACCCACTTGGGTGGGAAGCTGCTGAAAATTACTGCCTCTGTTTGGTATCAAGCTTAAAATACCTGGGGAGGCTCAGCCTAGTGAGCAATCATGAGTCGTGAGTGCCGGGCGTGATTCGTGTCCGTTGTCTGACAGCCAGGTGAATGGCTTTGTACCAGCAAAAACTCTTGGTGATGGAGCCTGTCATTGGGAAGTGGCACTCTCTGTCACAGGGTAACATGGAGCGCATGAGTTCATGTTACTGACTGGGGCGTCAGCCTTCAGCCTACAAACCAGCCCTCTCTGATAGCTGAGCGGATCGAGTACTTACCCTGGGAAAGAGCAGCTTCCCCGGCCTTTTCTTCAGTGTTTGTGGTGATGGCACTCTGGCTTTCCATGGACTGTTGGGCCTGACTGTTAGTTATGCTCTGCCTGACAGAAGCGGAGACTTCAGCAGGCTTCTCAGGGCACCAGAGGACTCTTAAATGCACTAAAATGCAGTTAAAAAGATCTGTGTATCTAAGGCTCCAGTTTTCCTTTCTAACCAACACAGAAAGCCCACTTGCAAGTAGGCTAGCCTTCCTGCTCCCATACTTTCTGACACCCTTCCACACACCCTCACGGCTCGCCAGTGTCAGGGTCTTCCTTTAGAGACCGTGAACTTCCTCCCAAGGGTATATTTGTGCAGTAGTATCTGAAAGAAATGCTTGATGCCTAGCAGTATCTTGGTTTATTTTCAACCAGTTGTCTGCATTGCTGCATCAGCGGAAGGATCTCTTCGCCTCAGTTTGTCAGGCTCGTAACCGGTCCTCAATACAACTGATTTCTTCTCTGAGGCCCATAGGAAATAAAGTGATATCAGGGTTTAACATTTCAGATACTCAACTGGGCCACGGTGTCAGGACAGACAGGTGTACATTATTTTGGATATTAAAATTTCCATCCTGACATTAAATCTGTATAGTAATTATCCTTATTGCCCTGTATGGTGACCATCTGTAAAGGCAATCTGAACTTAAAAAGGGCATCTCGTAAATCAGGTGCGATTTAAAATCTTCCAGTAGTTTGTAAATCTGCCCAGGATTTAGGGATTAATTGAAGAGCAGACATCTTAATACATTAACCTTTCACCTCTGTTGGCCTGGGTTCAAAAGCTGACTTAGGTCAAGAAATAAAAAAATTAGATTGGTGGTTTTGTCTTAGTTGTTATGAGTACTGGAGTTCAGGAGAGCTGGCTTAGTACCGCTTGCAGCACCCAGTTCTCCCAGTGAGGCTTGGGTTGCATGTGTCTTGTCTGCTGCTGGTACTGTTACGAGGTTACTAATTTCAGAAGAAAGTCAGGTGCCTGAGGAGACCTGTTAGTAGAATACGGTGGCTGTAAGAGGGGTCAGGAAGTATCAAGGATGGCCCTAAGCTGTTTCTCTCCTAAAATGGAGCGAGGTCATTGAAGGGGTTGCAGGGATGCTGGGACAGACAAGGACGGGAGGGAACATCCCTGTCAGCCCTTATCCAGCCCTGCTCAGCCTGGTGGACATCCACACTCATTATCACTGCCCATGCTCCCAACCCACTGCTGACTGTGCCCTCCTCTCAGGGCTTGCCAAGAAACCAGTGTTGCAAGGAGACCGGTAAGAGAAACCGGGATCAGCAGGGATTCCTTAATTTCTTTGCCTGTGTCTGAACACAATAAAATGCAGCAGCATGCAGCAACATGGACTGTCCCTCTCCTGGTTTCCTTTGGCTCCTGGAAGATGGGGATGCTGCAGAGGTTCTTGATGCACCCTCAGCTGTGTGATGCAGGGTATTTTGTCACTTGGCAGTTACCTTTGTCAGCCCATCCTTGCCAACTAGGAGCCAAAGTCAGCTTTACAGAGATGCTCTGTTGCTGAACTTGAAAATGCAGCTGGTGCCCATAAAGGTGGTGGTGTAGCCCCTCTGTGCCTGGCCACTGGTGCTTGCCCCTTGCCCGTGGCCCCGGCTTGCTGGCAGCTCATTAACGGTGGCTTGGCATTGACCACTGGTGGCAAAGCACAGAGCAATCTGCACCCCTCTTGAGTCTGAGGAAGACGATTGAGCAGTCCACGTGTCAGCAGCAGATGTCTCTCTGGGGAGCTAAACATGCTCTGAAACCCTATTAAACAGCACCAGATTGGGAAGTCACTTGATGGGACTGTCCCTCTCCGTCAGCATATGAGTATCCCTGTGTAGATTTATGCTCCTCACACCCTTCAGACCACCCTTGAGAAATACCCATGTAAAAATACAAATTACCCATGACCCTTGTCTTTGACTTTTTGACCTCTCCCTTTCCCCCACACATGCCCTGTCTGCTCAGAATTTGCCAGCTGACTAACAAGATCAGGTGAGATCTCTGCTCTGAAAGGACATTTGAAAATAATGTGATTTTATGGAACCCACAAACACACACAGAAAATTTACATTTCCTGTGTTGGGTTGGGTTTTTTTGGTCTGCTTGGAACAAATATTGTCCTGGGGGTTTTTAACCTTACAAAAATGCATTCGTTACTGATGCAGGTCAGAGGTGAGGTGACAAACACACTGTGAAATCCAGTGATAGAAAGCTTAATCATTTATTTTCTTGCCTGGGATCTTTTCACTTGTTCCAGCTGGTTCAAAAGCACTCGGAACGTATCAACAAGGATTACACGACTGAAAACAAACCTTTGCCAGCAGCAGAACCAGACTAACAGAAACAGGACAATAGCCTTTTTCATGCCACAAAAATGCTACTAAGCAGCACACAGTTTCATGTGTGCTTCCACTTTTTTCTCTCCTCCCAATTAAATTATGAAATACTATTTACTAGCAAACATTATAGTTCACTTTTTAAGGGAATTAATATGATTAAAGGGTTGGTTGAGAAGTGATGATTGAAGTTCCAACTATTAAAATGCATATCAGTGTGCAGGGAAAATAAAAAGGCACTGAAATTCTTTTCAAACCCAAGCACCAGGTGCGTTAATTACATTTCATTGCATGTTGGTTTATTACTGCGGTCACTTGTGCCTTATGATCTGCATTAACACCTGCGTTCTATGGATACCTTGGTATTTCACTAAACAAGATGAATATTGGCCAGATGGTGACTCCAGTAGGCAGCATTTCACGTAGATTTTTCCTGCTCTGCACAGTTGCCTGTAAAGGAATCCTGAATGTCATACTGCACCAAAGCAAACCCAAAAGGCACAGCACTAGAATTGAGATCAACTGCCTTGACAGTATGTTCAGAAAGGATCAGATGATGGCCAGAACCAGGCCTTGTAACGTGGATCTTGCCAATATATCTCCTGCATGTAGCACAATGACATCGTTTGTACCAACATTTCACACCGTGGGGTGACTGCCCAGTACAGAAGCACAATTCCATGGAAACCTGGGTCAGCTCAGGTCTGAAACATGTAGCACAGATGACTCGGTGTTTTTTTGGTGTTTTTTTTCTCCAGGTTGCATACATGACCTTTCTTCTATAGTACAGGTTAGTTAATGTACAACAGGCATCCAGCCCCGGGGAACTGCCACAACAGCAAGTCAGGACCTAAGCCCAGCCACGCCTGGCACCTTACCCTTTGACCAAAGCAGGGAGCACTTCAGGAGAAGTGGGACGGGGCACAGACGTCACTGCTCTGTTACTGGCACTCTCTGGCTCTTGTCTAACACATCAGAAGTTACTTGCTGACCTGCACAAGAAAAGAGCAAGAGATCTCAAATTTCATGCTGGCATGGTATTATGCTGTTAAAAACTTGGACAAACCTTCTAAACTGTGCAATTAATACTATCGCAAACTCCCATCAACTAGAAAACACGGCGTCATTCCAGGGCGTTCTCCAGTGCCACCTGTGAGCTTTGCTGTCCTTATTTGCTGTTGTTGCATGACAAGGAGGTTTTGCCCACGTGAGTGAGCTTTTTATTGGGAACACACCATGTTCACGGCTTCTTTTTGTAGTCCTTCACTTGCAAACGTGGGTGGAGCACTATGTGTCCGTAGCAATTAAAGTGTAAATGCAAATTGCCATATGATCAGAAGCACTGAGTTTTTATGGTCGCCATGATTTTGTAATGCTCTTGCCCCTCTCTGGGTGTGCTGGGAGGAGCTCAGGAGTGCACCCACTGCTTTTCAGCTCCCTCTTCTGCTTGCTCTTCCAAGACCAAGCTGTGCCACCTGCCAGTGCCAGGAGCCTTGTCTTCCTCTGAGGGGTCAGTGGACACATTTTCCCACTTTAGGGCAGGTGAAAATGGGATGCTCTGTGCACTCCTCACAGAACGTGGTCCCCTGGCTGTTCCTACTGTACCTCTGAAAGAGCCCGTTTGAACTAGCACAAGGGGGCTAAGCAGAAAACATGCAGCAGGATGGCTGGTGGACCGACAGCAAGCAGACTAGGACACAGAGCAGGCACATCGTTTTGGAAATCAGAGGCTTGTCCTAAGGGTGCAACATTGGCAATGACTGATAGTACGGTCCTTGATGAAGTAGGTACAGGCTCAAACCGCCCCCCCCCCCCCCCCCCCCAAACTAGAAACAGTCTCCAAGTCAACACTCTGGTGTGTACAAACTAAGGCAGAAAGCGAAGTATGAGGCTGGCCAGCCAGAGCTCAGCCCCATGCTCAGGATGGGTGCAGAGTACCCACAGACCCAGCTGGGTGCTGAGCCCAACTGGCCCCGTGCTGGGTGCAGGCAGCCAGCTCCTCATCCTGCTGGCATGTAGGGATGACCGCAGAGCTGGCAGCTGCCATCCCCTCTGGCAGCCAAGCTCCTCAGGTTGATGACCCCGTTGTTCCCCACAGAGGCACGCAGCAGTGGATCCAATCTAGGAAAACAAGAAGCAAAAAAAAATAGGAATTAACTCTCCCACCTTTCCCCCAGGCATGCTTCCCCCGAGCTGCCGTTTTATAGAAGACCAATATCTCACTCTTGGAGGAGTGTAGGCAAATCCTATTACAAGTTGAGATTAACCATCAGTCAGATAACTCGCCAGTGCAGAGATCAAATATAAAAGATGTATGTTCTGTGTCATCTGTTTAGCAACATTAAATTAGCTCACACGGGTGGATGGTGCTGGCCAAATGGCAGAACATGTGCTGCAAATGGAAATCAGAGTCAAAGCAGAATCCTGTGGGATACCCCCAGCAATTTTAAAGCAGCTATCTTATTACCTAAGCAATTTTCAGGGACAAGCAAAATTCCGACCCGGCTGACAACGGTCTCCAGTCCCACCTTGGTGAGACTACTTCATTATTATTTCAGTAGTGCCTGGAGAGCTCTATCTGGTGCTCCAGTTTCTCTGCAAAACCCCTCCCAACAATCCACAATAAAAGACATCTCCTGCGAGGATGGGCTTACGGTTTAATTTAAGACAAGGCACAGCAAGTGGAAATAGCAAACCACCAGAGAGACTAGAAGGGAAAGGGTTGATGGAAATAGTGGAAAGCACTTATCCCTTGAGTCCCTGTATGTGTACACATACATACTACATACAGATTAATGTGTGCACAGAGATTTCAGAAACCTCTTAACCTGAATATAGGACATGCAGAAATAATTGATAAAAGAAATGCATGCATTGGGGTGGGGGGGGCTGGAGGATAGGAGAGACCTGCCTTGCTCCCTGCTGAGGAAGCAATGTACACGAGTGGGTTTGACTCGGCTTTTTTTTCATACCATGAGCATTTTTGGGGTCCACAGGCAGTTGTCTTTCCAAGTCACATACCTGATTGAAAACTCTCTTGTTTCTCAGTACACATAGCATATACATTTGACCTCACGGCCTTGGTCTGGGAAAGTGGCCTTGATGGGGGCTTCAGGCAAGCAGCACACAAAAGCTGGGCATGGAGCCAATTGCAATGCCACTGAGAGGGATGTGCATCATCCTGCCAGCCACACAGGGGGTTCTCAGACCCTTGGCAAACGCTCCTCAGCAGGGACTGGTGAGGAATGTCCTTGGGAGGCGAGGGAAACCATTAAAGAGATATGTGAACTTCCCACTGGAACAAAGTGTGAGAGGGGGTTGTCTCACAGCCACGTGCTCTTTGCTGCCTGGGGCATGACTGCAGCCCGAGCTGGGAAGCAAACAGGGTGACAGCAAAATTCACCCCAAAGGGATCTGTTCAAAAGCTAATGTTACTTTTAAGTCTTGCTGAACAACTACTGCATTGCCTTATTTCTTGTAGATCCCCCCAGCCAGTTCCCAGCTCCAGCAAGCCCTACCCGTGCACGTGGGTGAGGAGGTTCAGCCTGACAAACCCATAGGAGAATCAGCACATCCTTGACCTCTCTTGGGGTCTATCAGGTTTTCCTTTTTCTTAAGAGAAACTAGGTATACTGACCCCATCTCTCGTCTTCCTACCACCTGGCATCACAGTTACAGTAGAAAACAGATTGTTGAGGCACACATAACTGGAGAAAGATAGACTAAAAGTGAAAAACAATTTGCAGAGGTACTGATGGCAGCAGGGTGCTTTGAACATTTCCAGGTTTGTGTTTGCTCAGGGCTTGGGGAGTCTCAGAGGAGGCACAGTAATTCCACTGAAGAACAAACTGCTACAAAGGTGACTGCTGTAATCAAAACCGAGTGTTTGTTTGGAAGCAACATCTTAATAAACAAAGAAATAGTTTTGAAGAGGTCACTTCCAAAAAGAATAAAAATTCCTTTGGGTCAACAGCAGCATGTGTATTACTCTCAGATGAGGAGATTCCTCCTTATCTCCCAGCCCCTAGCAGCACAACATGTAAGAGTTTCTTCTGCAACCCTGACAATGTGTAATAAAAATTCACTTTTAAAAAAGAGCATCTCTGGTGATGTCTACAGGCATTTGACTTTGCTCTTTCCTTCAAACACCACTCGTGATGCTGAGCACTCATTCTCTTGGCCTATTTGTTCCTGGCAAACAAAGAGCAAATTCCCCTGGGTACAGCAATCCATTTTTAACACTCTGTAATTATTTAGAAAAATGTTTTGATAGCAGCAATGAAAAACTGGGGCATTTCAGGTGTCCCTGAGAAAGTTCTCAGAGCACTACGTGACACAGGGACTTAGGGTCTTTATTTATGGCACTACCCGCCCCCCCCCGAAAAAAAAAAAAAAAAAAAAAAAGAAAAAAAATAGAAGGAGAGAGAAAAAGTCCACCTTTTCAGCTGTGGCATTTGAATCTATTTGCAATTCATTGAACAGCCCCATCTGCCTGTCATCTCCAAGTGCACAAGGCACAAAACTCCTGAGGGTCCACTCCAAAATGGTGAGGGAAGGGAGGACACAAGGAGTCTGCTGCACAAGCGTTGCTGGCAGGGCAGGTCTGGAAAACTATCTCTTTCTGAGCTATTGTCTCCTTCCATCCTCCCCAAATCTATGGGACTTCATATGTTAATGTACCCTTTTGGGAAGCCTTCTGATGGAAGACATTGCGGCAGAAAATGTCAGAGTCCTTAGCAGGCGACTTGCAGCTCTATGAGTTATATGGCCCAAAGGCACATGAGCTTGATATAGACAAGGAGATATGTCTCCTGCCATCCTCTGGCCAGCTCAGGACGACAGGGATGAAATCTAGAAGCTAAATGTCAATTCAATTTTGCCACAAGGGCGTATTTCTCTTTGAAGCCAGCACGTGTAGAAAACCACCCGGATCAAGGCTGTGCACTCAGTGCAGCAGCCTGCACACACGCTGCCTGCCAGCTCCAAAATGTGTCACCCTCTCTTCTTTTTCATCCCCAAATATTGTTGTTCAGCACCTGGGAAGTCAGTTTGCAATCTGTAGGGGCGAGCCACTGGCATTGAAAACGTTAGATGTTGGGTGCAGGGGGCTTTGTGCTGAAGAAGGAGCGAAGGGTGTAAATGTGAGCAAAGGAAAAGGAAAATTAAACAGAAATGAAAGTGCCACAGCTCTGCTGTCCTCAAAGGACCCATTATCTTTCAGGGAGTACGTACAAGTGAAATTAAAGGGAAAAAAGCCCCGTACTCGGCACTCACTGCCATCTCCTGGTGGACGGAGAAACAGCCCGGTCCCGCCCGGCCCCGCCGGCGGCCCGTGCCTTGCAGCGTTTCCACTCCTCCACTCGCGGCAGAACCACAGGCTCAACGGCTACGTGAGGAAAAGGTCCTGCATATATTTCAGAAGAGCGCTGCATGCTAAAAGCAACGGAGCATCAGTCCAGCTGGGGTTTGCTAAAACCAAGGACAAAGTCCCCCATCCTGTGGTGGGAGCAGGGTCCATCCCGGTGGCGACCATCAACACAGGACACCTCTGCTGCAGCTCCTCTGTGGCAGGAACAATGTATCGGCCAGAATTACGGACCTGTCATTGAGTTTTTCAGCCTTTGCATATAATCTGTTGCTTAGAAAAATCCTCGAGTGCAAGCAAAGCCTGAGGAAATGTTAAAACAGAAAATGAAATGGGCCAGGATGGATGAATTGTGATACCTGCAGATCAACATACCACCACTCCCAGAAAAACAGCTGGTTCTGTGGGTTCATACTAATTAAAATGAATCATTCTTTTTCACATTACATTTCATGCGAAAGTAAAAAGATGTTATAGGTGCAGAAAGCAACGTATGCAGGAAAGCAGTGCAGGGCGGCAGGCACAAGCCCAGGAGAAACCCCAGATTGCCCCAGCTCCCTGCTGCAGGGTCAGCATCTCCCCCCTACCTTCACTCCTGTTTCACAACTAATGCTTTGGAAACACAGCATCAGGAGCTGAGATCAAAGCCAGGGAGGGAAGATTCGACTTTGCCCCCAAGAAAGGGATTAAAGTAAGCAAAGGAAAAGTATTAGAAATCAGAGTTCAGCCAAGACACTGGTGATTTGACACAGTTTACGAAGGCGGAGCCCCGGCCCCTTCCCCTGCTCTGTGGAGGCAGGTTGCAGGCAGTATTCCCTGCCTGGCTCCTGAAAGCATCACTCAGCAGATTTAAGTATGTCACCAACAGGATCAGTCTTTCCTTTTAAAAGTGAACCTTTGAAAAGACATCTCTTCAGTGACGCAGCGTGGCGAGTGGGCCCGTGGCACACGGAGCCATTTTAAAGCTTCCATGTTTGCATGCATCTGGTGGAGCTGGTATTTCATACACCTGTCAGGATCTGAAAGTTAACACACAGTGGCACTTGAAGAGTAAATATTGTGACAGCTTTTATTTCTGGTGAAATACACCAAAGAGAGACCGAGTCAGACAATTGGGTGCAGAAGCAAAAGGCCAGGGAAAAAAAAAAAAAAGTGGATTTGAGCTGAGGGAAAGCTTTTGTAGCACTTTTCCAGAATTGTCTTTTCTCTCTCTTGCTGTTTTCAATGATTCACTTCTGCCTGCTTTAGCCCCTGGATAAAAATATAGAGAACCTTTTAAGAGACGATAAATCCTTTCTTTAGTGAGATGTAGGTTACTGATAACTGTCTGGTTATAAAATCAAACCGAGATCTCTAGCTCAGGAAAATTCCAGCGCAGAGAAAAGCAGATTCCCTTTGGTTTGCTGCCACAAGTTGGCTTGCATCTCCATAGCTGGATGGGACATTATTGCTCATCAGCAACCCCAGCATTTCAGCCTCTGCTTTTTGCAGCAGGGGAAATTGCCCCAGTGCTGGGGCAGTGTCAGCCCAACACCACGATGAAGAGATTCATGCTGGTGGGGTCCCCTGGTATCCCATACCGAGCTCTGGCACGGAGCTGGACTTGGGCACGTGGTGCCTGAGGGCAGTGAGCAGTGCCCACCTCCAGCCACACATACACACTCGCTTGTGCTCACACCTGGTGCTCACTCTGCAGTGACTCGTGCCGCCACACACTGTCTTGAGACACGTGAATGCCTCTCGTGCATCAGTCTGGGTTTCCCAGAGCCCTGCTCCAAGAGCCCTGCTAATGAGCAGGCTATTTGGAAAAACTCTTTTTTCAACTGCCCTGGCTTCCCTAAAGAAGAAATGCTATTTGGTGTGTTGCCATGGCACTAAAACACCTGACCCCCCTGTCCACCCTTCTGGCTTGTCACCACCTGATGCCCCCAGACCAGCATGGGTTTGCTATCTAACTGCATCTAGCCACCTCCCAGGTGCGGGGCTGTGCCTGCACAAGGCATATGCACTCCCAGAGGGACACAGGTTGGTTCCAGTGCTGCTGCCCGTGAGGGACCTATGCCGGGTCCCATACCATGCAGAGCAGCAGAGGAGCGTCTGTGCCTCCAAGAGCTGAGGCTTGGTGCCCAGGCTGGAGCTGAGGCCAGCTGCGGGGTGGCTGTTCATCCCCAGATCTTCCATTGCGTGATCTTCTCCTAGAAAGAGGCCGTGGGTGGGTGACTTTTAGCACTACAGCTTTTCTAATGAGTGTAATTTTGAGAACTAGCAAGCAGATCTGAGAAGCTGGTAAATTTTAGGAAGGAGGAAAGAAAAGAAGAGTCTTTCAGCTCTGAAGCTACACCAAAGTCTCTTCAGAGTCAAGGGATGCCACCGCAGTTCTGATCTGATTAGCATTAGCCATCCCTTTCGCTTATTTTGTGCAAGTAGAATTGCTTTTGTAAGCACTGGGCAGAGATGAAGATACTACAGATCTTAAAAGAACAAATGAAGTATTGCTGCTTTCTGAGTATTAGAAAGAGAGGTCATGTCTCAATGATTAGGTCAATTCCTGAGACCCCTGCTCATATCATACAGCTACCTTGATTAATTAGCTACAACACAAGTGCAGATACTATAAGTATGCTAACTGCCATATTTCATCAGGTAATTCATCTTACGGTTCCTAGGTTACTTGCCCCTGCAAAGAAAAAACTTTCTTGCATTTCTTTGTTTAGTATTCATAAGTATTTCAGAAGTCTAAGCTCATTTCTGTTGGCTGTACTATAGTTTGTTACTCCTGTTTTACAGAAGGCTTTCATCTCAGGGTCAGCCAGAGATATACGTCTTGTAGGCTATGGAGAGAAAGATGTCTCTGGGTTACGTTGGAGATATGCCAGAGCAATTAATCTGTTTGAAGAAATACGGATTTGTCGACAAAGTTTTCCTCTGAAGATTGGGGAAAGGAATGGAACAAGAAGGTATTGTGCCAGTGCAGCGCGAGAGGTGCTTGGGCATCTTGCTTCGATGAACAGCTAAGGTGAGGTGCTCCGGGAGGCAACACCAGTTATTTCAGAATGGAAGGAATGGTATTTTTTGCATACAGAGAGAATATTTTTGCTCTCCTGTCAGCTAACGGGGTGTATGTGCTCAGGGTCAGTAGTCTCAGTCCTTATTCCTGTAGGGATGCAACTGTGCATATAATTTCTGTTGATTTGGGATCAGTAAACTCTGATCTCTCAAGCTTTTATCCTCATTGATATCTTGTGGCCATAAACTCCATAGGAAAGTGTTATTAGAGCTCCCCTTCTCTGTTCATGACAACTGAGTAAAAAGAAACAGCAGCTTTATAAGGTTCATTATTTTGTACATCATCCTCATGCTCTTTCGTTACCATTTTGCCCTCAACAGCTGCTGTTTCATGGTTTTCAGCAGGGGTAGAAATGAGGCTGTCAACCTGGGCAGGAAAGACAACCCCTTGGTTTACACTTCAGGAGATGGTCAGTAAATACCGGGGGATGGAGAGTTAGGGGAAGACAGGAGGAAACGGTGGGGGTCTAGGTGTGTGGATATAGTGAGAAAAAGCCCGGGGGGGTGGGAAGAGAGCAGGTACAAAGGGATGGAGGTGTGAGGAGCCCCTCTCACAGTGGCTACAAAGGATGGTGCCTCTCCTATGAGGACTTTGGATGAAGGTGGAATCTCCATACCAGCCCACAGACCTGCAGAGCACATTGTCAGGATGCAACCAAGCATGACACTGCCTTGTTGATCACCCAAGTGCTCAAGTGCACGGCCAGGTCATGCTACATCAATGAAGTTTTGCCGGCTGGTATAGGTAGAAGTCCTTCCCTCAGAGGTAAACCAGATAAACCTGCCCCTCCCGAGTGGCAGGAAGGGCCCCAAAGAACCGCTGCACCCCTTGCAGCGCAGTCTCAGGCACTGCAATGCCCCCCTCACAGCACGGAGCCCAGCCATTGGTCCTGCAGCAGTGCTGACCTTCCTTACCGTTTGTTCAGTTTTTTCTCTCAAATACCTTCATATTTTCCCCAGGCAGCTTCTCCTGTTCAGGAAGAAAGAGGGGAACAGCCCCTCATCATAACTACATGGCTGATCTTTGCTTCCTCCACAGAAGCTTGATGCTGCTATGATGCTCCCTGAGAAGTGCCAGCTGTCCAACTGACAAGTTACAAGCCAACAGTCCTGCTTTGTATTTTGCAAGGAGCCCTTGTTTTAGTGTTATTCTGTGCTGTACATACACACACACTTTTTCCCATAGATTTTTTTTATCTACACATTATGTATAGCCACTATAACTTGCTGATGAGTATGCTGTTTATTGCCTTCTCCCTCCTTTGCCTGAGCTGCAGATGGACTGGTTTTGTTTTGGTGTAACAGGGACTCCAGCTATGCCTGCAGCTCTGGATGGTGCCCACTGAACCAGGCACATGGCACATGAACTTTCCACTCTGAAGGATTTTACTTTTTATTTTTTGCAGGGTGGCTAGCTCAAAGACAACTCAATCACTGATATGAACTCCTAGACGTTGCTACAATACCCCTGCGGAACAAAGGCAGGCTTTGATTTATGCAGTGAAAACAGAGTGGGTGGAAATGTCTCAGGATTCAACAGCCTGTCTGTTTTAAAGCTCATCTTCAGTCCCAGTAAATTATGCTCATATTAAAAGCCAGCTTGGAGCAGCAAGAATAAATTGGGGTATTTCTTGTCCCTCCCTGTCCTTGTGTGATCCTGCAGCCCGACACCGCACTCACATCTTTCAGTGGGATGCAGCATTTCCAAGCTTTCATGTGAGAATACGTTGTGCTCCCATTTTGGGTTTCTGAGACAGTATCTTTTGTGCCCCCATTTTGGGTTTGTGAGACAGGAACAGAAACCGCTGCAGTTCCTGTTTTTGCAGAATGAATTTGCTTTAACCCGGTAGTTTGTTTAATTTACCAAAGCTTTAGCTGTAACACCTGCAAGGCACATCCTCATATAAATTTCCAACAAGCAGGAAAGAATCCAATAGGGAAATTAGTTTCCTTTTTTTTTTTTTTCCTTTCTTTTTTTGGTGTAGCAAAGCTGCTTTTCAGTAAAGATGCCAAAAATTTCTCTGCCCAGTGAGTTTAGTGTGTTTGGCTTTGGGATGTGAATATTTTTACACAGCTTCTAATCTGCTGTTATTTAGCAACAGTTCTTACAGGGTTATTTTCCTGCCCTACTTGGAGATTGCAGATGGTTCACAAAGATTTTTACCAACTTTTGGACCGGCTTATTCTTTTCCATGTGCATTTGTGCTTGAAAAACTGAGGACAAACTGGGCTGGGTGATAGAAAGCCTTTAACTCTCCTGGTTACAGAGAAAAACTTGAAAACATGGGCTGATTTCATCCAAAAGATTCAAAAGCTAGAAGGAAAATGAAGACTCCCACATTTACTGTATTTAACATTTTATCTTTTGGGGTTGGGAATAGCTGAATTCATGAATTTTGAATGTTTGGAAGTGCTCTTATTATAATCATAGCCCAAATAAAATGCAAGTAGCAGTAATAAAATCTGTTTCCAGGAGCTTGTAGACAAGAGAAAAAAACTTACATTACTTGTAAATGTGCAAATGAAAGCTTTCCAAATGACCAGATGAGTGAGAGAGACAAAAGAATGACGCAAAATACATTTAAACTGGGACTGCAAACGGTTTGATCATATATTCCAGGCATGTCTGACCAAAGCAGTTACTATAAACCCTCAATACAGAAATGAAATGCACAGCACAGGTCTGCGCAACTACTGCTGAAAATCAGACACCTTTTTTTGACAAATGCCTGCCTTTTTGCTGGAGTAATGTTCACTTCAAAGGCTAAACAAAAGAATGATTCACAATAAAAACATCCTTAAATTTTCCGAGGCTCTGAGCTCTGCAGATGCAGTGTCTGCAACCATACCACTCAGCTCAGGCTGCTGTAAAATCTGAGCTCTCGCCTCTGCGTAACACTGTTCTAGTTTTTGTTTACTTATTTTGAACATAATATAGCTTATCAGCTGCAGAAATTAAAGGTATTGGAACACCGCTTTCACTGTAATTTAAAAATCCTTCAGACATATATAGAGGATGTGTTTGGTGTGTACCTCTTATACCTTTTAGCCTAGTGACTTTACATGTGCTAATTCATTCCACCAGTATTTTAAGCTAAATGGTAAAATACCTGTATTTTCACAAGTTCTACATTTTTCGCTGTTGGCTCAGATGAAGAGCATACAATAGTTCCACACCTATTGTATTTTTCACCCACTGAGTTAACATGAACCTACCAAATCCTCCAGAAAGCTATCTCCAGGGCTTTCTCCAGTGCACTCTCAAGTGACCTCCAACTCCTCAGCTGGCGTCCCCATCTCGAGGCCGAAGTAAAGAAAGGAAGAAACTGGTGTAAATCTGGATATAATCACAGCTCAGGCCAAGTGCTACAAGATTCATGTAGCCCACTTGGCGGTCCTAGAGATCTCCCACTGGCACAGGATGGCTCAACACTAAAGAAGAACTGTTACCCTACTAAATCCCAAAATGGTAGCTGGATGCTCCAGGCTGTTAAAGGGCTGCTGTGCCCATCAGGTCATGTGCTCAACCCCCCTCAGCTCCCCAGCTTCTTTCCAGGGGGGGTAGGACACTGTACCAGCCACCCCCCACCAGACCTGCAGCAAAGCATCCATGGCAGGAGGGATGGGGAGCAACTGGACCACACAGGTGAAATCTCTTGCCTTCCCTGCTTATTCATAAAGTAAGGATAAAAGCACTGTGCTCCCACAGGAGGTGTCCTAAGGAAAAACGGATTAATGGCCATTAAGTGTTTGGGTGCTGTCATGAGCACATCAGTACCCAGTTTCCTAGCCTGCATATGGCTTCTTTAATCCTGCACACCAGTAAAAACGAGTCTCTTCTGCGTCTGCCGCCTGTCCCCTTCCTCTGCAGCCCAACCCCAGCTTCCTTCCCCAAGCCTTTGTGTCCCCTCTCCCCACACCTGCCTGTGAGCTATTTCTACATGGAAATAACCTCAGCAGCACCTAATCCACCCCATTTATAGTGGAAGAAAAGTGCTACTCAGCTTCACAGCAGTGGCACTTTGTAGCTTAAAAATGGCTTTTCAGTTATTTCAAATGGTCGGTAAACTGATATCCATCTTGCTTCTTCCATTTTACTGCTTTCATCCCAAAAAGCAGGTAACATTCTCATTCTGCATTCAGAGAGAATTTTTTTAATCATGTATCTTGAGGTCAAGTTGTTGGGGCTTTTTCAGTGATTGGCTATAATAGCAACCTGAAATTCCACTTCTACAAATAAGTTTATTATTAAATTTTCTGTATTCTGTTACTAATTCAAATTTTTGTAAGAAGAAACCACAACAGTGCTGGGAGCTTGATATTGCTGAAGTAAAATGTGTATTTGATCCCACTCGAGAGACTTTCAGATGCTGGCAGGGATCTTGAACAGGTACTGAATTCACATAATCGTATATCCAAAAATAAAGAGAAAGCCCTGTGATACACTAAGTCCATTCTTGGAGTGAAACAACAAGCCAAATTACATCTTAGCCTTCATCAGCAGGAGAGAGGTGTGCCACACAGCTGCTATTGAAAATACCAGGGGGGATTAACATCTCAGATCTCCAAAAAATAAATTTGAGATGTTAACAAAATGAGAGAAGAATGCACTCCTTTGAGTGCGAGGGCTTTGAAAACAAACTGAAGACCATGGCTTTCTTCCTACCTTGTTTTACTAAAAAAAAAAGGCATCTTCTAGATGACGCTGTATAAAATTTCCCAGTTCCAAACTTTGAACCCAGCCCTGCAGTTCATCAGATAAAACTGCCATCAAAGCCACAGGCAGATGCCCAAAACATCAGTTCCTTGTCCTTTCCACATTCAAGGCACCGCAACAAGGCTGGCTGGTGCTTGAGCATCCCGCGGCATGCTCAGCACCATCCTTCAGCAGCGGCATTCTTGCTAAGACCAATTCTTTATCCCTATTAACCTAAGCTCATTCTGTTGGCATATTTATCTCCATAATGAGGAATTAATTTCCCAGACTAGTTTGCAGTGTTAAGGACTATGGATGGATGTACTTTCTGCTTTCTTACTGCAGCAGAGGGTTCAGCGCCTGTGTTCAGCTCTGCTGCTTTCCCTGCACATTAAATTCATTTCAAGGTCTCTTTTTCTTCCTCTGCAGCTTTGCTTTACTTCCTTCTCCCAGCCTAGCAGATGCCTCTTGATCTTTGCAGGCATTTATGAGCTCCCTGGTCCTTTCTCTCTCCTCTGCACAGCCCCAGGGGTTGAAGGCTTCCCACCAGAAAGGCACTGTAATGTGATTTTTCTCACTCTGACCCTAGGGATTCCCAAGAGCCTGTAAGCGTAGAAGATATTGCCAATAGCAGGAGACTCTGAAATGCCAGGTAGGCTTTGCTCATCTCACTTCTGTGGTGTTATAAAGCCGGGCTCAGATATGAGCTCTGCTTTTCTGTTGGGTTGGGTTTTTTTGTTAGGTCTGAACCCTCATTTAGGAAATGAAACAATTATTTTTAAACCTCTATGAAAGAGCTTCTCTGAATTTGTGAAAAGCTGGGTTGAATGGTTCAAACTGGAACTACAGGTGTAATTTTTTTCTTTTTATGCTTTTCCATCCTGTGCTATTTACAGAGCAGATCTGCCACACGGCCATGAAAGCAGAAGATAGTGTTGGTAGATCAAGGTAGCTTGGCTGCTAGCTGTCGTCTGGCTGCAGAAAGAGACCATGCCAGCTGGTTTACTTGGGTTACTACCTTTCAGGACCTTTAGTACAGTTAGCACTAAAGTTTCCTGTGGGGTAGAGACAAGGTCTCATCAAAATGACTTGCTGGAGGCTTTGCACCTTCTCCAGCAGGAGCAATGGTATGTGCAGAGGGAGCAAAGGCAACATCTTCAGACTTCAGCTGGCCAAGCCACTGCCTTGGGGGAGGACTGGTGAGATGAATATTTGACAGGCAAGATACCTTTTTTAACAGGAGGAAAAAGAGCTTACACTTTGCATGACATGGAGGTGGCCTATGAGACTGGGACGCTCTAGCTCTCCTCCTCTTTCACAGCCAGCCATCACCATCCCACATGGTGGGCCCGCAGCTTCACCCTGACACCCTTGCATCCAGCCTTCCTACAGCAAACCCTCACACCAGCAAAAGCTGTGGGCAGTCTGTTCTTTTGGAGGCTGTTTCCCAAGTTTAGTCAAGTTTACTGAAAAGATGTGGATATTTTCCAAATTCAGATGAAGTATAGGCAAGTGGGGTTCATTCCTTAACTCTGTATGAGAGATGTCTAAGCTTTCAGTTACATCCCTTTAGGGTTGCCTCTGTTTTTGGTGGAGCTGACTCCTAGTCTTGGTCCTTTCAAATGCACAAAATGGATGCCAGGAAACCGTAATGGTAAGCTTGTTGTAGGGCAGATCTGCTCCATCCATTTTCTGGAACAACCAGTTCATTATTATCCTGGGTTCAGAAAAAAACCCTTTCTTGGACAAAACCTTGTCTTCGGAATGTAAACCAACTGATGTTCTCAGCTTGTACACAGGGCGAGGTGGGCATTGAAGCCTATCCACTGGGATACACTGCTCAAAGAGTGCCCTAAAGGGTGTGCAGAACCAAGAAGGGCATATCCTGGGCTGATACAATTTGGTGTAGTTGCAGGGGGTCCCATCCTGAGTGGGCTAGGTGGGTAAAACATCAGAACCAAACCCCCTACCAGTGACGGAAGAGCTTTTAGAAAATCTTGGTAACTACACAATTATGTTTTAGCATCACCAGTCTGAGGTTACTCAAGCTGGAGATGCAGTCAAGCACATCAGAGGCAAATTCTGTGTTAAGAATGAAAGCAACGGGGGACTAAAGGGCAGTCCCAGCCAACAAATAAAATTATGTTGGTATTTTCAATAGTGCCACCAGAGGGCAGTAATAGGCAGAAAACGAGCTAACCTTGGACGTCCTGGGGCTGGGTGCTTCTTCCATCTCACCTCCAGGTGATGGAGAGGCCTTCGACTTGTCTTAGGGAAAAGAAAAATCCCTCTGATTTGCCTTGCTCACCCTGCATGGAAATGCGAGAGGAGTTTACATTTCAAGCCTTTGCAGAGACTTCTCTGCATCTGGGCAGCAGAGTTTGTGCTTTCCCTGGGCACCCAGAGCGTCCCCTCCACCGCCGGGGATGACCCTGGCTGGGCAGGCAGGGGCTGGGCAGCCAGAGCTGTGCCCACAGCCCGCCTCGGGTGACTCTCTGCCAGTTTCCCTAGAGCTGGAGCCCAGGCATGTTCCTAAACCCTTCTCATCAGGGGCAGCAAACAAGCCACTACAAGCTTAGACGGTTTTTTGCCTTTTGGCTTTTTGTTGGGTTTTATTTTTTCCCTAATGGTGTTGGGTTTAATTCATTTGAAGGAAAATTTGCTTGGTTTATGTTCCCACAACAAAGGTTGTTGTGGGAACTGATGCTGCAGAGAGAACTGGACTCATTCTCAGGCATACAGAGCAAATGTGTCTGTGGAGTTGTGAGGATTTTCCATGTCAGGAAGGAGGGTCTCATCTCCCCACAACCCCACTTCCCCACATCTCAGCATCCCTGCATCTCCATATCCCTGCATCCCTTCTTCTCCCCACCCCAACATCCCTGCATCTATACATCCGTGCATCCCTTCTTCCCCTTATGCCAACATCCCCACATCCCCACAGGTCCCCTGCCCCAAGCATGACAGCCCAGATCTTCCCTCTCTGATGCAACACATATGAAGAAGGAGGGACTTCCCTTCATTGCTTAGCCGCAAACACTCCCCTCAGTGACTGACTTGGGAGCACTGACGATCATTTCTGCCCTATGGAATTCAACTGTGACAACAGCAAATGCTGGTTTTATGTCACTTTTTTTTTTTACTAAAGGATTAAAAGGAGCTATTAAACTAAGAGACAGACTATCTGGAATACAGCGGAGTATTCTGTTTCCTTTGCTTTTTCTTTGGGGAGGGGGCAGGGGAACTAATAATTTGTTCTTGCAATAAAATCGTTTTGAAGCAGCAGATGAGAATTTGTGAACTCATGCTGAGATTTTGCTTTGAATCACAGGAAGAGTGACTGGGAACTGGAGCCTCCCTCATCACTGGGGAGTGCCCTCACCCTCTCAATGATAAAATAATTTTCAGTGCTGAAAACATTTACCTGGCCTTTGCAAAGCTAAACTTATGTCAGCAAGACTCAGAGGATCCACCCAAGAATATTCTCACAGCTGGACATCAGGATATTTTCCTGGAGGGAGGGAGGGATTCAGATCCCCTGATGCAGAGGAAGGAGTTGCCTCCCACACTTCCCAACAGCCGACTTTTTTTGTTTCATTGTCTTTTAACATCAGTGCTCAAAAAACTAAATATTTATTTCCAACAGCTCTTCCATCCTCCTCCATTTTTACTTTTGTTTTTTGCTTGAAAAAAAGAGAAAAGCAAATTATTTCAAAGCAGCCTAGTCCAATTGTTCTCCCGACTGACAGCTAAATCAAAACAATTCATGAGCTGCAAAACCATGGTACAGACTTTTTTACCCAGTAGTGAAAGGTGTCAAATGGGAATGTTTGCAAATAGCAGATTCCTTGTTCGTGGGTAAAAACCATACACACAGCCAAATTCTAACATAGAGGGGGAAAGAGTAGTTTAGTTCATGTGGAAAATAGAGGGAAATGATCAGATAGAGAGTATATGCTGGTATACAAGGGGAAAAGTCAAGACACGCTCCCTTTCTTGGTGCGACTAGCAAAATGTATAGAGTTTCTCATTACATTAAGCTGTAGTCATGTCCTTGTGTCATGTTGGAGGGAAAACCCCACCAATTTTATTCAAGAAGTTACAGGTTAAAAATTATCTCTTTCTTAGTAAGTGAGGTTCAAACCCCTTTGATATACCTCATGCCCTCTAAAAATTGCTATTTCTCCTTGCACCCAACAGTGACATCAGGAGGGGACCTGGGGTAGGTGTTCACCTGCCCCTCAGTGGAATGGCCTTTGGCTTTGAGAAAACGGTGCCATGTGCCACACACTGCGTCCTGGCTCTGGATGACTGAGCAAGTTCAGGGGGAGCACGCACCCGCGCACAGCGGAATGCCCTTCTCCCGCCTCCAGCTCACATCCCCTCGATGCCGGTGGGATTCTTGCCACTGGCTTCACCAGCAGCTGGGTGTGGGTGGGGGGACAACCTGTCCAGGCAGGGTTTGCTGCTTCTGTTCCTTCTCTGGTTCACACCAGGACTCTGCAGCACAAAAGCTGCTCCGGTGCGTGTGGATTGCTCCCTGCTTCCCTCGGCTGTTTTGCCTGGCTCTCTTTCTACTGTCCTGTGAGTTCTGTGATACCATGTGTCCTTAAATATCTGCCCTTCACAATATCTGAGGGCCTCTGCAGGGATAACTTTCAGTGGCCAGGAGGGGAGTTTCCCTAAAATCCCAGATGATACCTCAGAGTTTCATATCTTCAGAGGTTTATCTTATGGGTGAGAAAAATGTTTTACTCTCACTTCTTGGGAGAAGTGATTTTGAGGGGTCTTTAAGAGAGACTTAGAAAGTGGAGAGAAGTAGCTGCTTTAAAATAGCAAAAATACCCTACAAAAATGGTTTCAGTTTTCAGATGCTCCATTTCACTCTAAGGACAGGTTTTTAGTGGTGGAGAGGGTATCAAAGCATGATAATTAAAGCTGTGGTCGCGTTCTCTGCATTTGGGGCCATTTGGGAGCAAAAGTAATTCTGTCTCTCAAAGATGAGCCTCATACGTGTGAGTCCACTCGGGTACTTCTGCCCTGGCAGACAAATCCTTGATGAGCCCTCTTAAATGACGCAAAGAGTCACCAAGAGACATTAGTGTGGAAGAAATTGAGCCCATGATTTCTTAGCAATTCCTAATGATGTAATTATTTTGCCTTGCAGCACTATAACTCCTGGGTTGTTTGGCTGGAGTCTCTGGGGAAGTTTCAAGAAAGTTTGGAAAACAGCACTACGGAAATTAGAGGTCTCTCTCATATCTGCAAGGATAAATATATGCACAGCGCAATTAGTTACTGTGGAGTTAAAGTGCTATCCAGGAAATACAAGGGGTGGAGAACAGGGACTTTTTGGAACCAGAAAAGAAAGATATTTGAAATTTTTTAAAATAGAAACCCTATAGAAAACAGGTCACATGAGACAGAGAAAGGATATCCTCATTTTTCATCATTAAAAAGAAACAACACTGTAATTAAAAACAGATTCCAGAATACTGATCTGTTTATTCACTATAGATGGACCAAATTAGCAACTGGTTAGGAAGCACACACCAAAAAGGAAAAAAAATAAGGGTATATAAGACTGTATTTTTCTTTTCAGACTTCCATATCCAAATACAGACACGTTTTTACATCTAAGGCTGCGTGCTCTCTTATTTGCTGCGGTGAGCTAGTTAAACAGCCCCTTGCCTTAGCTGGGAACAGGGCATGGTTGTGATGGTCTTTGCAGCTTTCTGGGCTTGTTACCACTCCAACTTCTGCCGCATCGCACAATTTTCCAAATTCCTTGCTGCTCTTCATATTACATTTGTACCTTCATTTCCAAGCAGTGAAGGCTGAGCTGGAGGGCTGGGTGAAGACGGAGAGGGGGGACCCAGCCTCTGGCAGGGGGCTGTCTCCCACCCCTGGGCAGTGGAGCTGCAGAGGCGCTTGCTCCTGGCAGCGGCAAGGAAAGCATTAACGCTTCTCTCCTCCCCTTCCCGCTCCTTTTTCCACTAAAACCATCTGGCTGAGTGTCTCCATGGTCTGGCTGAAATCACACCATTCCACTGGCCAGTTCTGGGCTGCTCCCCGCTGCTGCTTCAGCACCTTCTCTCCATCCACACTGCGCCTTTACCCAGGCACCAACCTTTGCTATGAGAGCAGTGGGGTAGGAAGGAGCAGAATTTCCAAGTCCTTTGTCCCAGTGCCATGTCCCAGCAGCCAGGCTGGGCAGTCTCCATCTCTCTCAGAGAGGGAGATGCTGAGAGCCACAACACCATGGGAAGAGACCATAAGGTCCTAGTATCTTCTGCTTGAGGCACTCCAACAAAAAGCCTAGACTGAAGACTCATGGACTCTGTTCTTTGTTTCATTAATTCAATGAAAAATGTCCTGCAAACCTAAATCAGATCTGGCCCACAGTCCAGGCAAGCTTGTGCACTCCCTGTCTCAGCTAGTGATTGCAATATCACTGCCTCTGGCCATGCTTTTGAAAACTGGACTACGTCATGAACTGCATCTTGTACAGCCCAGCATACACCATGGCCACTTGCCATAGGCTTGGCAACCTGCAGAGAAGAAGGTGATGATGCCAGTGAGTGGTAACACATTCATCCACCTATGTCTAACCTGCTGTCTGGCGTGAGTGGGCACCTTCAGGACCAGTGGCCACAGTCCGACACGTGCCACATCCTTCCTGCTACAGGGGGTCCCTCCATCACTGCTTCCTGCTGTGGCCCTTTGCACTGCCTTTGGTGTATCCTGGATCCTCTGGTGACTCTTCCAGGTTGTTAATTTGGCAGAAGAAAGATGTAACCTCTTGCTGGGTGAGTTTGTGCCAGGTTAATGAGCTGAATCTGCCCACAGATGTGTCCAGTGAGTGGGAGGACCAGCAGTGGGAGCACGCAGCTTAGCAGGGTAGGGTGCTGGGGGCGTAGACACCCCATTTTGGCGGTAGGGAACTGCTAGATAAGTTCAGTCTGTCTTTTGGATTTCACCCTGTGATAGCTGGCTTCCCAACAGCTGTATATTTGAAAACCAGATATTCATGGGCCCCGATGACCTGATCCCCAGTCTTCTGTTAGTAACAATACTCAGTTGCACAAAGGTAGCAATAGGTCTCCACTGTGGCAGCACGCCTTGGAGAATTAGGATGAGTGTTAAAACCTTCAGCTGTGACTACTAAAGTCCCTAACTTAAACTTCTGGTCTTTCTGATACACCTTTGAATGCATGGAAGAAAGGCTTTTCTGCTAATGGAAATAAACGTTCTAGCTTTTTAAGATAAATTGCTCATTCTGGTCAGTGCTGTTATGCTACCTCAGCACGTTTAAGTAGTCAAGCTAATGGTGACAACAGTGATTTGTTTGTTCTGAATCAGACATTTCATTTCAGAAAGTTACCAGCTATATTTTGCTACCATTAGTGTCAGAGAACTCATGTAGGTCAGGAAATGTGTATAGCCAACAGCCTACTCACTTGGAAAGGCATCCGTAGACAATAAAGTTTTATGAACAGAAATTTAATGGCATTGATCTTTCCCGTCTTTCCAAAGAGGCTGAGCTTAAGTGATTATTTTTGATGCTGAGTCCTTGTAGTTAGGTATCTGCTGGTAACGCAGGCTGCATTCTGCTCCACTGCTGTACAACAGTGCCATCTGTAATCAATTGAGCTTCAGCCCCCCTGCATTTGTTTTGTCTTAGCTTTGGGGAATGGTGTCAATTAACGATTAAAAAAATCCTCTTTCCATTAAATTAAAGAGCATTTAAAAAAATAAATGCCACCCTCTGATAGCAGTTTAGCAGCCGGAAGGACAGTCTACCAGCCAGCCAGGGAAGGAACAGCAGAAATGAATATACATGCGTATCCATATGTAGTGTTTGGTTTTCTTGAGCAATTGCCATTTTATCCTGGAGTAACCCTCAAATCATTTGCAGAAGGGTGTCAGATAATGCTTTCTTCAAACCCAAGCCAGCTGTATGTGCAGTAAGGGAGAACCATACGGTGCCTTGTGTGTGAGGATGATATTTGCTGGGTTATGAAGATAGCTCTAAAGACTCTGGCTGACTGTTTCGTGGTGTGAACCCCAAGCTGCACAAGGCAGCTGCTCTTTCTGCCTGAGAGATGCACAGATCAAGGGCCACGTTGGGTAAGTTGAAAGACAGGAAAATTTCTGAGTTACATACAAAAACTGACCTTCTTCAGGTAAGGGACTTTCAATGTCTCCATTCATACAAACCACTATCACCAGATAAAACAAATGTGTATTTTGTAATGCTTTTGTCTTCCTGGTTATGCATTGCATGAATTCAGTACAATTCCTATCTTTACTGGAGGTGTACAGCCTTTTCTTAACAATTCTTTTTTACTATAGTGACTAATTGTTAGAACTTAATTTTGTGTTTTGTGACTGGGTAACTGGGCTGAGACTCATCCAAATGCCACATTTCTGTCTGAACAGGACTGCCAACATTTCAGCACAAATTGTCATGTGTGTACACTTAAAAATCCACCTTTTCAGTATTTGAATTTCTTTTACAGTGACTTTTTTCACTTATGCTGAAGGCCAATAGTGCTTGAAACACTTTCATAAACCCCACTTTTGAGAGGTTTATGATGTTCTCTGCACCGCCTTTATTCTGAAGAACTGTCTCCTTGTAAAATATGATTAGAATAGACACAGCCGCTGACATCCAAGGGTTTGATAGCCTTTTATAAATAGCATTTGTCCAGGGGAGTTTTATATGCAGATTAAGAGCTACCCTGAGTCTGAGGGAGTTCACATCTTGCTGCTCAAGAGGCTGCCCAGGCTGCCAGGCTACGCACTCCTCTGCTCAAAGGACATCCACTACCTGGACATCCTGAAGTTGTGTCATACTGCAGAGGAGAAGTTGTGAATCTGAGGATCACTGGCAAAATGGGAACTTTATTTGCTCTTTAGCCTGGTGATAAGGGCCCTCATCTGGAAAGGGTAGATTTTCTTTCCCACCTGTGCTTTTAGGGCTGCTTTGGTACCCATTCCTAGCACTCGCAATGCTAGTGTTAAAATGAACATAGCACTCACCCCTGTAGTGGTTCAGGAGTTTGGGGCTGGAAATGCAGCATGCTCTGAACACTCATGGGCATGAGTCTTTCACAAGAGGCAGGTAGAGGGAAGACTGCTTGATGTTATTAGCAGGAAGGCAAATCTGAACATGTACGTGGGCACAGCAGAGTAAGCATACTCTGGAGAACCTTGCCTGGAAGCTGTGATTAAACTCCTAACTCTGTATCAGTTTGGTAATCTCTGTCTTTTTCCCCCCTCTTTACATTCCTGGGCAAAGTGAGGATGGAATAGTCAAAAGTAAGAGGTTACAGGGAATTAGACAAGAAAAATATGGGGTTTGAGTTTAGTTATGTTAAAGGAGTTGGCAAGATAGAAAGAAACAAACTGGAGAGAGCAACAGTAGAAGTTAGATCACTGTGAGAAATAGCAATTTAACTGCTTTGCACTGGGGTGATGGGATCACATAAGATTATTGTTTTCCCAAAAAGATTCATCAAAATACTGTAATATAGTCATAATTTGTCAGCAGTTGTGAAGTCCAGGCACCTCAGGCAACTTTTTAAACTCTGCATAATCTTCAACGTCTATGGGAAATACAATGAAATATACCCTGTTCTTAACTTACTCCTTTTGCACCACATATTTCATGCAGGCTTGGCTGTTGGCCTTTGTTTGCTAAGTAAGGGTTTCAACAAGTGGAGAAGATGGATGGCCAAGCCAATCAAATACAGAATATGCAAAAGGTCAAAGCACTCAGCTAGCACATTGCAGAGTGCTTCCAGATAAACCAGGCATAATGAATTGGATAACTTTCTCTTTGAACAAACAAAATAAGGAAACTAGAAAGTAGTTAAAGCTGATAATATTTTCTTTATGACTAAAGTGCTACATGCATAGCCCTGTGGAGTATGAAACAGGATAAAATCCTTTCCTTCCCTATCCTTTTGAAATAGAAGAGAACAAAAATAAGTAGTTTGCACATGTAATGCTGAATATATTTGTGTCAAAATCTATAGTAAATTAAGACTAATCTGTGCAAGCAGAGAAATGTTAACTTTTTTGTATGGCTACAGTTTTTTTCTTCATAAAAGTTTTGAATGAGGGGCATGTAGAAACATGACCTCTCTAATGTACCCTTTAGTCCTGGGCAGTGGACGTAGCAAAGAATGAAGGACCGCAGGAGTGCTTCTGTACTCCTGCTGCCACGTTCTTTCTTTGTGGTCTCCAATGCCAACAGGTCTACATTGTAATAACTGAATTAAAACCTAGGATTTAATCTTTTGGTGGGTAGTGCTGGGGGATACCCGCCCAGAGCGTGACAGTAGCAGCAGAGCTGTGGAACTTCACTAGTGTCAGCAGAGGACCAACGAGGACACCATGTGCTGCAAGGCGTAAGGGCAGAGGTGCCTAGCCACTGGCACCCTGGGGCCAGCAGAGCTTGCCTTCTCATCTGTACAAACTCAGTGCACCTAGGAAAGAAAAACTGTTTAGAATGCTCAGAGGAAGTATTTGGTTTCCCAATCCTCCCAGATCAGTATGTGTGCTAATTTTAAATGGGTCTCTGTTTCTTTCAGACTTATCTTTAGCTGCTGCTTGACTGCACTTGGCAGAAGAGAAACAAATACAAGTCATTGTTATTTCACTATCTCGAATACCAAGCCTGTTTTCATTCCATCTAGCTAATACAAGCAGAAGATAAACTGGCTGCTTATTTCCTCTTTCTTTTCCAAAATAAAGGAGAGCAAAATGCCGAGACCTCATGGAGAGGAAGCTGTGGTGCCTCTGGAGGGTACATATGTACAGCCATCTACGAGACGAAGACAATAATAATGCTCTGAAAGGGATTTGAACTGGCAGATGTGGATTTTATTTCCATTTCCATCATAGACCATTTGTATGGATTTGGAAGAAATAAAGACCCGGATATTTAGTGAAATGTCTCTATAACCTGTGAAGGGTCTTCACCTCAGCCCATGTGAGGTCCTAACTCCCACTCAAGCTAATATGGAGGTAGACCTTTTTTTGTTAACTTTGAGAAAGGACCTATGCCCAGTAATACTAACCTGACGCTTTCTGAGAAACACAAATGTCCAGCTTTTGGAGAAGAGATACTTTGGTCTCCATTTGGTACAGTAGTCACTTTCTGCTTTGTGAAAACAGACTAACCCAGAGAAAAATACATTAGATTTAGAAAAAGCATTGCTTTTTGCAGTTATTGTCAGCTTACAACAGCCCCCACTCATTTCAGGAGCTCTGTAAATCTCACTAGTTTCCCAGTGATGGCCTGAGGCATCAAAACATCTTTGCAAGTCTGGGCTCTGGTGTTTAAGACTTCTGCTGGAAAAGTGTGCTGTTGAAGGAAAAGGGAAGGGAAAAAAACAGCAAGAAAAAAGGCCCCCTCGTCATGTGGAGGAATAGGCAGGTGAAATGAAACTCCAACTAAAATTGTAATTGCAGATGTAGAGTGGAGACAATGGAGCTGCAACGTTCTGCCCCATTAAGACTCCAAGTCCTAACACTGGGGTGATCTGACTCACTGGAGGGTGAGAAATGCAATGTGCTGTATTGCTTGCCACAAATAGCATTCAATTTCAAAACAGTAAGTATAACAGAGTTGTTCCAAGCTGTTCCAAGCAGATAAGATTTAAACCCTGCATGCTAGTTTTGCATTGGTGACTAATGATTGAATGGAGGTGCAGAGCAGAGGTATCTTTAGTTAGGTAATCTCATGGGGTAAATGAGGTTTGGACTGTATTTTCTAGCAAATGTACGTTTAGAATAAATTATACTTATTTGAAAATCACAGGCTCTGTTGGAACTGCACTTTGCATCTCATATAGATAAAAAATGCATGTGGAGTTAATCTACTGGTACCCAGATGCCTCCCTGAGGTGTGCAGCCCCAGCACTTGCAGAGTCACCTGGACATGAGCTGTTTATCATCGATGTGTCCCCATCCTGCAGCCATTCACTTACTGGGCATCTCCAGATGGGTGTACCAACTGGGGGTCATGAAAGCAGCACCCTTTAAAAGCAGCCTGCATATCCCTCCCTCTTCTGTTTCCCTAATAGTGATACATGAATTTACTAAATTTTTCACACTGATCTCAGCTATTTCTGTGTTATCACCCTGGGAATACCTTATGAGCTACTGACCAAGCTGTAGGTACCAAGACCTAGCTATTAAAACCAAACCAAAACAAACTAAAGCAAACCAAACCAAAACAAACCCAACCCCCACACGTAAAAAGAACCCAAACAACCAAACTAAACAAAACTTCCATGTGTTTTGACATCATATTTCCATGTAATAACTGATTTTTTTTCTCCTTTAGGGCCACTGGACAATGACATATTTCTGTTTACCTGGATGAAGCCAGTCTTCATTCACACCGCTGTATCTCAGGAGAATTAGGCTTCTGGATGAGCTTTGTGGTAGGATCAAGCTTTGTGACCTCCTAGGGTACACTGTGCCATATAAACCTACCCATTCTCTCAGTATTGAAGCAAGATGAATCCTGAGCAGTTACATTCACATCTTGGCAATTGAATTCAGTATTATTTGGATGCAAATGCATTCAGCCAAACACAGGAAAATCCCAAGTCCCAGCAACAAAGGATCCCTCTCTTTTTAATGTCAAAAAGTGATAATTCCTTCCTGCCAGCAAATCAACTTCTTAGTGGTTCACTGCAGATGAAGGATTCCATTTGATTCCTGCTTCGGTTACTTGTGTTGGAAACATTCTTGAAATTTATTAGAACATGCTGAATCTTAAAATGCTTTGGTCAGAAAGAGGACTTAAAAGATGTCACCAGGAAAAAGTGTCAGCTTGCTTGCCACATGAAAGGCAAAGATGACAATTGGTCAAGGGTGTGACAATTATACTCCTTAGAGCATGTTTATTCTTATGCATCTATTACACGGATTTGTGGGTTTTGTCTCTAACATGCAACAATCAGTTATGCAACAAAAGTCCGCATGTACAGGACCATATGAAAACTTGCACACACAGGTGAGGCAAGATGCATTTTCTTCCCCTTAGCAATCTCTCCAAGATGAACGATTCCTTTTTCCTAACCTCTGTTAGTTGCTGTGTTGTACCTGTGAGGACGTGACTGCCAAACAGTAGCCCCCAGTTCAGCCGTTGCAGCTAACAGCTCAATCCTACCACAGCTATATCTAGACAAAGCCAAAAGCAAGAAAATCAAGGTTCTGGTGAAGTGCTAAAATGTGAAATAGTTGCCTAGAATTGTAATTTTAGATGGATTAAAAATCAGCCTATCGCAGGCACCAGTAAGCAGCTTTTTATATAAAAATCATATTTTTATAATCTTTCTTCTAAAAAAATTCAACCTGTGTTTTCTGTTGAACACTTAAACCTCCAAGACTTGCGAAGTGCTTTGCAGTTTCTCCTCCATGTTTACTCTTGCCTCCTACCTCTGATCTGGAAAGCCCAGTAAGAAATGAAATGAGTTCAACTCCTTCCTTTTAAGACTCTTGTTATGCTGGAACTCATGTCCCTTTCCCTCTGATAAAGCTTTAACTGCATCTTCCTTCTTAAGCCTCTCTCCCCATAACATAGTCCAGGGAGGTGGTGAAATCACCATCCCTGGACGTGTTTAAAAATGTATAGATGCAGTACTTAGGGTCATGGTTTAGCGATGGTCTTGGCATTCCTGTGTTGACAGTTGGACTTGATGTTCTTAAAGGTCAAGATCTTTTATAGCCACTTCACAAGTGGCGTTTTGACATTGACTTGTTTTGTCACAGAAGATTAATTTCCTCTTTTAGGGGCATCAAACGCCTTTGAAAATTTCAGTATAATGATTCCATCTTCAGTTACATTAGTTTTGCAAGAAAATACAAAACCAAAGTCACTTATTAACAGCTACAATAAAACTTATGTCACCTTAGTTAGCATCAGCAGGTCAGTTGAATGCATTTCCAGAAGTGCTGAGTGATTTGGGGCATAGTGTGAAGTAAGCTTTTCAGTATCCTTATTTTTCAGCAATAGTTTGTTATGGTTGTCACGTGGAAGCTCAGACTCTGAAATTTCCCAAATTACAATTATGTTTTATAATTTGCCTTTTTGTTTGCTTGTTTTTAGCTGCTCTTCAGAGGAAACTAATATTTGCAAAAGGGGACCTATTCTATCAATTCACAAATGCACAGCACGTGTGTCAACCATAACTGGTTGAAATAAATTCTTTGCAAAAAGGAGGAATTCAACACAAGCATGGGCAACTCTCCTGTATGAACAACACTTTGCATGCTCCACTACCTAAATGAGCAAAGCAGAACAGAGCCGTGCCCTGCAAGTGGATGCCTTTGAAAACCATGCCTCTGTTACTTAAAGTTTGACAGTGCCTCGGAAGATAGGATCATTGCTGTGAGTGTCTAGTTTTTTAACTCTTCAAAATCAAGAAGTTTGGGGTCGTGCTCAGTCATGAACCTCAGCTTGGGTGTCCCAACTACCCCATGAGAGGGGCATCCCTCATTGCACTTGTGGAGGAAGCCCAGGAAAAAGCCTTGGGATCTGTCTCCAAAGCCCCAGACCAAGGACTACTGCCTCAAAATACTGGGAGTCTTTTGGGCAATTTGGGGACCAAGCTCCTTTGGCAGCTCTGAGCATTTTATGTATTTGAGGCTGATGCTTCTTCCTCCACTTTGAAACAGATGCTGCTCCTCCCAAATCCCACACTGAGGGGACTACATGCCAGAACAATCATGATTTTTTCCTCTTCTCTGTCTTTACCAAGAAGGAGGCAACTTAGCCTCTCATGCTTTCCAAGGATGATATAACATTACCTCAGGGAGGCTATGCCCCAGGTCCTGTTAGGACTCTGTCGTACTAGTTCAGTCTGGAGCACACGCCTGCTCCTTGCTCCATGGTATACATTAAGCTGCTTCCAGCAGGAGTTTTACAGCAAGCTCACAGTTGCTTTAAATTAGAAAAGCTGGCAAGTGGCCAAGGAAAGGAGTGGGAGCTTATTTAGCTGAGACAGACAGTTACAAAACTCAATACAAGAGCATCAAGCTCCAAATAAGTTTTCACAAAGTGCATTACTTGTCATCGTGGTGTTTAAATTTGTTTTAAAGGATTTTGAATCACCAACACTCACCTGTTGGCTTCAATTTACAACTCATACACTACCCAGACGGAGCATGTTGCTTTTCCTGAAAAATCCGATGTCATCTACTGGAGCGTGACGGTAAGTTGTAACTGATTCTACTTTCCTATTCTGACTTCTCTGAAATGCATTTGAAGAAGGGAATTCAACAGAAAGACCTTTCAGAAAAATGCAGATTTTTACTGGAATACATGTAATTCTATCAGAAATTGACTGTAGTAGGGCTTCAGTGAAATCTGGTTTTGTATCTTGTCTTGTAAGAGAAGAGCAATAAACTTGGACATTTATGCACATAACATTCCTATCAGAAAATTACCAGACAATTTGTTTTAAAAATCAAGGACACAGCTTTCTAGCAAAGGAATAGTTTTAAATGTCTACCCTTCTCAGGATTTAGGATTACTAAATTGCCCAAAATATTTTTAAATATTTCTCTCTATTTAGCTTTAATCTTACATTCCATCAACCCGAAACAGAGACTGTTGTTTTTTTCCCTTGTGAATAATTCCAACATCATTCCAAATCTTCACTTTAACCTTTGTTGCTATGGTTTCACAGAAATTTGTTTTGCAAAAAAAAATATCTGTAAATACCAAATAAATCATTTTGCTTCAGGGTTGTGTTCTTGCAAAGTTAAGCTCCTGCATTTAACTTATTAAACTCTCACAAATATATATATATTTGCTGGTTTGTTGGGGTGTTTATTCTGTTTGGTTGGGCTTTTTCAAGGTCATTTAACTTTTTATGCTTCCACTACTACCAGCAGCATGCTTTGTGCCTATGTGCAGACTGGGAAGAGAATGTGTGTTGTTAAATATAAAGAAAATGCTGAACGTAAGTGATTAAACACAACCTTGGTCTGGGTAGGTGAGACTGTAAATGGATTAGCAGTTTCTTGCTTCCTTTTTTCCCCTGGGTCTCTGGTTACCATTATCCAAGTGAGGCTGAGGCAAGCTTGCCTGCATGCCAGCTGCCCAAAACCTGATACTCACAATGGTGGCTAATTTCTCTAACCCACTCACTTTCAAGGAATGATGAAGCCTTTCAGGTTGAAGTTTTAGGAAAATATGGGTGTGAGCACAGCATTACCCACAGCCCTTGGAGCTGTGCAAGCTATGGAAATTCACTAACAGCAACCTGCTTCAGATATCACACAACTATTACGTTATATAGCATGCTGCATTAAAGAGGCAGAAAATCCCTTCTTCCCCCAGTGCCTGCTCTCTGCTTTCCCTGGCTTGGAACAACTTCAGCTGTGCTACTGGAGCAGATTTTTTCTGGTGGGAGTGCAGGGCCGTTGGTCCCTCTGATGCTGTGTCCCCATGGGCCATGCTCTGCCTATGAAATGCATTTGAAAGTATAGAAACCCAGAGCAGAGAGGGCATGGGAAAGGGTGCAGAAAAGCAAAACTGAAAGTGGAGGAGCTGATATGCCTGCCCACCGTCACAAGAAATCCTGAAAGTCTGGTTCTCTTTGAAGCTGCCCCTGGGCTAAGTTTTGTGCTGCGTGGGAAGCCCACCATCACCATCCTCGCTGAGGTCTGCTAAGGCAGAGCTAGGGACATCTCCATCAGGTGCCACCTGGGTGAGAACTATGTGGCATGGGAACTGGGAAGCATATGACCCTCTCTTAGTGGTTGCCTGTTCTTTGTCCTCCCTCTGTAATACTCCACCGACCTGACAGGTAGGTGAGAGTGAAGGTGGTGAAGGCTGATCCCACTCCATACTGCTTAATGACACAGGAGACAAGATGGTTTCTGAAACTATCTAAGCCACAGGGACTGCTTCTGGCTCAGCAGCAATAACAGGGAATGATGCAAACGAAGAACGCAGTGTTCATATTGTTTCATCCCCTCCATCATCTCCACATTTCACTGTTGCACTTATCTATGGTTCAATCACAGTGGCAAAGTGACAAGGTAGATTGAAATCCACATATAAGCAGTGTCCTGAGGACTGGATTAGAGTGCCTGCAGTAGAAGATCCTATGATAGAGCTGACATATATCCTTAATTCTCCATGACATGTCCGTTCACAGGTCTGTCCCATGCACTGGTAAGCCTAATCTCCAGAGTCCTTAAACAGGCGCTCCAGCAATTTTACACATACTGTCATGACAAGATCAAATAATACCCATGTTATCAAAGAGACATATTGCAGATGATAAGGTGACAATTTAGTTTGACCAGAAAAACTTAATCTCACAGAGGAGTGAAAATTCTAAGGCTGCAACCTTTTATACAAATAAGAGGCATTAAAAAAGATGCAGTTTCCGGTTACTAGAGGTTGCTTGTTGCAGATACAAGCGAGATAATTATTGGCTAGGTTTGTTTTAGTTACAGGCATCAGTCTGCAACTGTCAGCAAAAGGTGTTCGTTTCTGCCTAACAGCCTCTCTAAAGTAAGAGGTGCAGATCAGTAGGGTAGTTTCTTTGCTGGAGAGAAGAAGAAATCCAGATTACTCTGATTTCCCAATACTGAAAAAAATTGTTTGGGTTCTTCATAAATTAGTATTCAGATTTTATTTTGGAAAAGCAGTGTGAATCTGCTCTTGGTTGTCTAGCCTCAAGCTTCACCTGGTGTCGGATACAGATGGGAAAGCTTGAAGCAGTGAGGACAGGACTGCAGAGGACCTGACTCAAGTCTTCAAAGATACTTTACAGTTTCATTAAACCTTGGGGGGATAGGACCATATGATGTCTACACATTTCTGTGAGGTGTATGTGTTGGGAAGGGCAGGATTGTTTAGTACATCACCAATTCTCATCACAGAGGATAATGGGGACCATTTTTAAAGGGGAAGAATAGGCTGTACATAATGGGAAAAAGATTCTGGCAGCAAGAGCTATAGGGTTATAAAACAAGCCAGAGGGAAAGAGGGGAAAAATCTCACTGGCTGGGTTGTTTCACTTAGTCTGGGCAAACCTAGAAGAAATCTGTGGGGAGCAATCTTTCCTAGGCTGAGAGATGTGAGAATCCATATGTTGTGCTGGCTTAAATGTATTGGCTTGTCTTCCGTCTATCTACTGGATTTGTCTTCCTCATCTGTGTATCACATCTCTCAGACCCGAATGGGGTGCAGCCTACGGAAGTGGAGGCCAAATCTCAAACAAGATTTAATGGAGATAGTTGACTGTGTTTGGACACCACCAGGCCACCCATCCTATTTCAGCTTACACTCTGCCCTCCCCCTTTGGAGAGACCCCAAACCCAAAATCAGACACTCTGTAACAAACAGGAACATCTGGCAAGAATCTGAAGTTAAAGCTGGGGAAGGAAAGGAACGGTTCAGTAAGGGGATGGGTTTTTTCGGATGTATTGTAATTCATGCACTCTGTTTTATTCCTCTCAGTCTTTGCTACATTCTTTCAATAAAGATATTTTTCTTTCAGTAAAATGTGACTGGAGAGGGATATTAGTAACGGAGGTGGGACCCAAAATGTTGTTTAAAAAATGTGCAATAAAAACAGGGAGTGACAATGCTATAAAAACAAGGAGGGCTTGAAGGGCAGAGCTGAAGAGGTGTGTGTCCAGCCTGCTCACCCCACCTCTTTCTGATGGGCCTCAGGGCTAGGTCCAGGGCAGCATGGGAGTCCCATCACTGCAGCACAGGGGTATCTGATCTGTGAGATATATATGTGTATTTTTTGTACCCTTTAGGAAATAAAAAAGAAGGCTGAAATTTTTTCTGGATATGTCCAGGAAAACTCTCCCTTTTCTTGGAGGGAGATGCTCCCTGTGCTGGAACATGCGTCTGCTATTCTCGCTAGCAGTAACGACTCAGGACCAAAAGTCTTTTCCCTTTTCAGCAGCCTATAAAAACTTGATGTTACGCCAGCCTTGCTAGCCCCACACTGATGTTCCTGCACAGCGCCAGTCTGCTGTGTTTCAATGCACCTGGGGACTGAGCCCACCTCCTCAACACATCCCAGACTGCTGTTTCCAGTCTTTTTTCACTGTCACTAAACGGAAGTGGTTCTTTTGGGACTTAGCAGAGAAACACCTAGGTTACTCTTTGCATCCATTACTTATTCTAGATACCATGTCAATTTTTTTTTTACAGAGCAATTGGCTCCTTTGAGTCTTTATGAGCTCCAGCTCTGTGCAGATGTGCTCTGGAAGTTATCTTCCAGAGCCTGTCCTTTTTCGGTCCCCAAATCCGAGAACAAACCTTTGATCACAGCCCTGCATTAGCAGCCCTCCCAGTCCTGCACATCTTTACTTGTGTCCAAATTCTCTTCCGTTCCTCTGCCCTTTTCCTCCTGTAAATTACCAGTCTGGTATCCTCCCTCTCATAGCCCTTCCATTTTCCTGGCGTATCTGTGTGTTTACCCAAGGGCTCCCCCTTTACCACCTCCTCACAGGGGGTTTCTGGGGGGCACCTGCAGGCAGCTGTTCCTTCCTGAAGTGAGGGCAGTCGATCCCGTAACCCCTGCTCAAATGATGGGCTAAGGCACTCTGCAGCTTCCCGAGAACTGATTTCCCAGTGTCTGGAGGAAGACCAAGGCCGCTTTGGCCTCTCTCAAGTTACTCAGTTTCTGTTTTCTGATTTTCTATTACTCAGTGCAGACATTCCTGCTAGAAAGTGGCAATACATGTCTGTAGATGACCTCTGAGTGGGGTGGAGCAGTGAAAAATTATTCCAGGGAGAGGTTTGGAGGTGGGAACAGGATGGTCTGTGCTCCAGGAAAGCAGTTTGCATAAAGGCCTTGTCACAGCTCCCACTCCTCTCCTGGAAGAAGAGAATTTTCACTTCTCTCCCCGGCTTGGGTAAAGGGAAAAGAAAAAAAAAAGGAAAAGTTCCCTTTCCTGATTCAACTTCATCATCATCCACTTCATCATGTAGCCAAGTGTTCCTTACAGAAATGCAAAGATCAAGTAACATGGACAAACAGGCAGAAGGCAACAGCTCAGGCAAGATGGGCGGGTTCAGTGGTCCTGGCTAGCTGTGAAACAAGTTGTTCTGCTACCTCTCCCCTCCCTGCCTCCTGCACCCCCAGAGAGAGCAGCCTGACCTACGGCTCTCAGAGGGGCTCTGAGTGGGTATTTCTTTTTGTTTCTCTAGAAGGGGGGCTGCATTTCACTATATTTTAAGCTTTACAGCTGGATTACATTGCTTTATATTGGAATGGGGCTTTGGAAACTGCATTGCAGATTGCCTTCTGCTTTTTAAGAAGAATCGAGTTTCCTCTGCAGGGCTGCCTAGGTTAGCTCCCTGCACGCTGACAGTCCATGCACCTCGGTCCAGATTTTGTAGTCTGCTTTGAGCGGAACTGTAGTTCGAAATTCCTGTGCATGGAATTTCTCAGACATAAATGCATGTACTTTGCACTGTGTCACACCTGAACGGTGCCTGCTGCACTACTTGTGTAGTGCAGGTGTCCAACTGGTAGGACCTGCATTGAACAGCCAGTCTGAGAGCATGCACTGAACCTGCCTGGGGTTTCTTGCTCTGATAGATCTGATACATTATTGGAAAATCTTGGTTAAATGCACATAATCCTCAAACCCGCCTGAAGAAAATATCCAGACAGAAAAGGAGGGCATCTTGGGAACAACAGCTGTTAGAAAACACCCAGCATCTTGATTTCTCCCTTTCTGCAGGCCTGCTCTGTCCTTGAGGATCAGGGCTGCTGTCTGACAGTTTTGATTGTCAAAGGCTGAACAAAACAATATCTGACTGGTGTGTGTGAAACATCTGTTTCTGCAGCCCATTAGGGCATGTATTAATACCCTTCAGTGAAATCCAGGCCACACTGAGGTCAAAACAATCCTTGTTGTTCCCTTCGTGGGGTTGCACCAACCAGGATCATTGCAGGGGCAGCTTCTTGGATGATGCCCAGAGTATATTCGGATTGCTGCATCGGCAGGATTTAGCTCCAGCTTCCTACTCCTGCAGATAATGGTTTGTAGCCAGGAGGGTGGTTTTCAGACCTCCTGCATGAGGTGAAAGCTCATATGCAGTGCTTTGGTGTTCTGTGTCTCTTGGTCGTTTCCAGCCCACCTCAGCAATCATGAAGTTGTGTCACCTCTGCAGGGATATACCAGGGATGTAAAACATCTTTGTCCCCCCCTTTTCTTCATCAGAAAAGCTGGCCGGGCTGCTTACTGCCACCACTGCTCATGCTTGCATGACCTCTGCAGTGACTCTGGCACAAGGTTTGGATTCCTTGACATTAAGACTTGATGATCCCATAGCAGAAACAGTTTCATTTGCACGGAAGAACTGCCAAGACACCCTTAAAAGGAAGGGTCTGCTGAAAGCATGCTGCTGAATATGCTTGCCACTGCTCCAGCCTTCCCAGACACCATCCTGAGCAAGCCCAGGAGGAGCTGTGGCACCTCCCCTGCCACGCTGAGCCCCTGTGCAGAGGGGAGATGTCCTGATCCTGTTGGACCCTGTGGCCAGAAGTTGACAGGACGGTGCCCTGGCACCACCACCACCCCCCACCCCCCGCCCAGCACCAACCAGAGCAGTCCAGCCAGCCGCTTTGCTGTGCGTGCCTCCTTTTCGGCATGTCAGAGGAAGCAGATGTTTCTAATTTATCACTAAAACCAAACAATTTAATCCCCCAAATATGCAGCAGTGGGGGGTGAGGAGGGGCCCTTCCACTTAAAGCTGATTTATAAATTGGATAATTAAGGTTAATTTGCCCATGAATGAAGCAGATATGTGTCAGAGATCATTACCAGCACTTCCTCCCTCTAATTTTTGCAAGCCCTAAACATCTAAAGCCTTAAGGCTCCTCATCCAACCTGAGGCAACACGACACGTTCCTGTTCTGCCGGCCAAAAGCGGCTGACGCCACTTTCTGTCATCAACAACCCTTGTATTTATTTATTTAGGCCTTCAGAACATCAGTTACGTGTCGGAGGCGCTGCAGCCCTCCGTCGCACAGGTGCAAAGGCAGGCGGCGGTGACAGCTCCAGCATGCCACCCTTGCTTCCGAAGGCAGCCTCAGCTCGGCGGGCGGCAAGCAAGGATGGGAGTGGGCACCTAGAGTAGGCCACGCTGGGGGCCTACAGGGGCTGCCTTCGCTCGACAAAGTGGCTAAAGGTGTTGATGAGAAGGGGCCTGAGCCCAAACCCATTTCAGACAAGACTGAGGGAACTATTGGTTTTGCCTGTGTTGTGTCAGTGCCCGAGGCCACACCATGGAGCTTCAGTATTTCAGCACATGCTCATATATTGAGCCATCCAGCCTACAAATACATGTACCCTGTCCCTGCTGACAACTGCTCCAGACCACCAGTTCCTACTGCTTACAGCTGGTGTTACTGTTTATTAAAAAAGGCTCTTCTCTGGGCAGCTTGGCATCTAGCCACAGCACGTCTGCCATGCACAGGCAGCACTGAAGTAACAGCGATGTAGTAGCCTTAAAAAGATCTTAATATCTCCTGGAGACACAGCAGTCATACCAGCCCGGCTCTGCAGAAGGTCGGAATTTGGGGACTTTGGGTGTCTGTAACAGGTGATGGGAAAAGGCAACCCCTACCAGCAGCAGGGTGATGGAAATGCCTGGGCATCCACAAAACAGAAAGCACCTGGTGTGGGAATGGGAGGGAGTCCTGGTGCAGGGCTTCAGCAGCCCACAGACCGCCACCCTAGGATGCCGGGCTGGGAACATCAGGGCTCAGTGGGGCTGGACCCAGGTGCTGTGGGTCACTGGGCAGCCAGGAATAGGGTGTTGAGGGAGGCAGGATCCTGGCAGGGCTACCTGGACCCCAGGGGTGTAGGGGCTCGTTACCTAAGCGGTAGAACAGGAAGAATACTGAGCTCGATCTGCAAGTTGCTGTGCTAAACCTAGCCCTGTTACATAGGAAATGGACAGCTGTATTGATTTCTTTTGACTACACCTTTAAAAATAGGATTTAATTCGATGCCCTCTTCTGGTAGATGCTGCAGTGCTCCCCATTCCTCATACACTGGTGCCTCTGCTGCGGGAAGGGACCCAATGACTCAGGCTGTCCCAGGCGTGTGAATGCACATTGCAGCCATGGCATAGCATGCTGCTTTTGGAAGTTTGGGATTTCAGGTTTAACTGCAGCAGCTGAGTGGGTCATAAGAAAATGCAAAATAGCATCATATGCAGCTTTATGCTGGAGTCACTGGAAATTGTCTTACACTGGAACGGTGAGAATGCTGTGGGATGCTCCCAGGGTTGGAGCAATCAGGAAATCCTTCTCCTCCATTGTTTCTATTAAATGGTAGGATTAGATAATGTAGCAGGATTGCAAGGAACTTCTCATCAAGCCCAAATGTCAAGTAGGCTAAATGAAAGAGTGAAAAGGAGAATAGAAGAACAGAAGAAAAACAGAAGGAAAGCAGCACTAAAAACAGGAATCAGAGCTCTCAGTTCTTTGCTTGAGCTGCTACACTCCTGTCCCTCCTATACACAATATCCATATAGTGATCTGGGAAAACACTGGATTTAAGAAGAAAATTTAAGACAACCGGAACACTACTGATCTTGAACAGAGCTGAAGCAATTCTATTTCTGGACTAAACAAAAAAAAAAAATCCAAACCAAACCAACCAATCAAAAAAAAATTAACTCAAACCAGACTAATAGGTTTAGGTTACATGCAATGAGAGCAACAGCACCAGTTTATTCTGCAAAGCTGCAATCTGCTTTTCAGTTTTGAAGCCTTCTCCCAAATGAAGAAACCAGATGCCATTAAACTAGCTTGTACCAGTGATGCAGCTCTTCTTGCAAACTGGGCTGCATTTCAAGAGGTGATATGCACTATAAGTGGCTTCTTCTCTACCTAGTTTGAGAGGTGCCTTCCCTCATTCTGTACCCATGAGGCATGGCCAGAGATACCCTTGTGTCAGAAAGCCTCACACTGGCAGCAAAGAGACTGGTTGCAGCTCACTGCAAGAAAAGAACATTTTTCTTTGATGTTTTCAATAGCTTGGTCTGAAATAGCCTCAAGCTCACTCCAGACCTGATGAAAAGACTGATGAATTTGAAGTAGGAAAGCTGTCTCAAATTTCCAGATATATCTTGAACATGATATTTTGGAGCACCAATATTTGTTTCTGACTGTTATTTCCAGGGCTGTAGAGAAGAAAGGGCGACAGATTTAACTTACAGAGGATTTGATCTGTTGCAAAAAGGACCATTTTCTTAAACTGTCAAAAGATTAAGCATAATGTTTTACCACCATGTTGAACATACACGAGCAACAGATTTTTGATGGGAAAGTGACACAAGCTGATAAAAATATTTTTATTCAATGATAGAAAGCAGGTTTTCTAATTCCCAGGGAGTTTATTTTGCCTTCTCACCTTTTATGAAGTAGCAATATTTGAAATGAGTTTTCTTTTGGCTGAAGATACACTCCGCAATGCAAGAAAGAATGTCCTGCCTTCAGCATCTTCTTCCATGCTGTCTGACCTCTAAGAGGCAAGGCAGTTTATTAAAAAATCCTTTCTGACTCTCAAATGGAAGATCACACAGTTCCTCAAGTGCAGGCTCAGGACATTTGTATCTGACCATGAGATTCGCTTTTGATGGGTTTTAATGGTATGTGTTGTTGATGTTCCTAAATTATATGGCTCAGTGAAGTATTCAAAAACAAATGCTCAGCCCCCAAAGGGTCTGATAAAAGGCCTAAGGATAAGCTTTGATGTGGATGTAAAGCTATGGTAGCTGTCAGGTCCTGGAGTCATCTTCCAGTGGCATCCACATGACCAGAAAGGGAGTATATATGCTTCTGCACATTTCTGAGCCAGAACTTCAGCTGGCGTAAATTAATTATGCTGCCTTTGCAATCAATGCAGCAGTACTCATTTATATCAGCTCAATATCTGGCCATTCAGATTTCAAGACTGAGAAGTTATACAGACAAGATATTGCACACTACAGGTTTAAAAAGGAGATTTGCTCTTTACATATTAATGACATATTAAAATAAAAATAAATTACACTTCAAAAAGTCAGAATTCTTCTTTTTTAATGTGCAGTTTGAAACATCACCAGGAATTTGCAGGTCCTGAGTTCTTGCCCATTATTCACCAGTCCATATACTATCTGAGACAATGTGAACAAGTGCCATTAGCATCTCACCTTAAGTGAGATATTGCTGTGGTCCCAATTTGGCTGGCTTGGCAAGTCTGAGCAGGTATGCAGCACAGTGTCCAGAGCAAGGGTTGGTAGTATGGGATATCCACATACAGGTTGCAAAGAAACTTAACTAGATCACTCCAGGAAACAGTAAGTCTAGCATAGATCTGTGACCCATGCTATATTCTTTTTGGTTTTCTCAGAAGTAATATATTGTTTCTTAGCTATGTTCCATTTACATATATGTATATATTGGTGGGACCATGCATAAAACAGTATTACTCACCGAAAGCTAAATGTGAGATTGAAGTGTGAGGGCCATACATAGGAGCCATTTGTTTAAACATCTTCATTTTCATTCTTGTCTTTCAAGACAAGACAATCTTTTTTTCAATTCTTCCCAAGCCCTCCTTATGTATGAACTGAATTTCAAAACAAAAATCTATTCCAGATGTCTTAAGTATATTTTTCCAGGCTTGCAATTTAAACAAGTTACAGCAATACTCACCTTCATATAGTTTTTGATCATTACAATACGAATTCTCACTGACAGCGATGGAGATCACAGGGAATTTTCCTAGTTTCCAAAACCAGCTTTTACTAATTTAGATCCCCTTTCAGCTTGTCAGAAGGGCTGCATTTTAAGTACATTAATTCACTTGATGATCCCTATTACAGCTGCCCACCACATGTGAACAGCAGTAGCGTTACCACTTTTTCCCTTTTCCTCCAGTTCCAGCTTCAGCTTCAGCATTGGAACCCAATACATAGCTGGTGTCTCACAAGTGCTGTGTTACTTTGCCCATTGCATCAAAAAATCATCTGTAATAGCAGGGTGGCTATTAATAACTAATAGCTAACTAATAGCAGGAATGCACAGAGAGCTGACAGCAGGTAGGATGCCAGCCCTGAGAGATCACCACTCAGTTTCTTACTCTGCACAGACTATGTGATCTCTGGCAAATAATGTTGTTCTGGTGCCCTTGGTCCACATCTGTAAAGTGAGATATTATTTTTTTGGCTTCCATGCCCGATAAGTATAATCAAATGATTGGGCAACCAGATATTGCAATAAGCAAAAGTTTGTAATTACCTGAGATACGGGTTGCAAAATCCCTCTGGATCATAATCATTGAGTCAGCTTCTTGCTCCTGGGGATAGTGGAGGTCAGGTGTGCTGTATGGAATGCAAAACTGAATAACAGAGTCATCATGGCACTTACTGCAGAGACAGCTGCCAGCTGATTAGATCTGCTTTGAGCAGATGTTGGATGAGATGAACACCAAAGGACCCTTCCCACCCAAATTACTCCTGTGATTATGTTCTAACACTGCACCTCCACAAATACATCCTCTCAAAGCACTGGAGACCATGGTGCACACCCCCAAAGTAGCACTGCAGGAGACAGCCTGCCTCCATTAGGGACAGACCAACTAAGTCATGATGGACCGAACTGATTTAGGGCAGCTCAATGCCTCCACCAAAAGTATTTGAGTAGCTGTGGCCCCAGGCTGATGCTAGAAACAGTGTAAGTGCCTTTAGATAGCACTGTGCCTCCGTGGAGCCAATCAATGGCACAGTTTATCTCCAGATGAACCATCTAAAGATAATGAAAGTTTACCATATTGGGAAATACACTCTCTAGCTGACATTTACCTGCCATGTCATATTACATTGTCACGGAATCAGTGTTTCAGTCCTTGTTGCCCAGCCTTTGCAGGAAATATTGAAACAGCCTTGTGGTTCCTATTGACTCTGCGTACGTTGCATCTCTCATGAAGTAACTAAGTGTGGGCTTTGTAAAAGCCTTGTGAACTGACATCAGAAGTAACAGCTACCAGGATGTATATCCCTGTGATGCCCGAATTTTTTAAAGCTGTTTGTAAAATTAGACAATTTCAAAACAAAGTCCAGTCAAGGCGGTTTAATGGACTGTGTCACATCAGACATAGGGACCTAGTTTCTCAGTGTCTCGGAGATAACTGTAGTGTCATGCCAGCAGAGCAGCACTCCCAGCCTGCAGGTGGCACAGCCCAACCAATCTTCTGGGTGATAGAAAGATAAATGAGAAACATAAGACTTTAATTTGCATATAAAGGTCTACATTTCTACCAGGAAGAAAGAGAGGGAAAAAAAAAGAATAAAGGTTTTTCAAGTTTTTTATGTGGTAGATCATGACAAAGACTTCATCCAACAAATGTCGTACATTTCTATTTGTGTTATAGTTTCTGGGGTCCTGGCCAAGCTTTCACTTTCACATTCACAGCTGCATTTCTAACTGTGACCCTTAGTTTGGGAACTGTTTTAACTCCTATATGAATGTCTGTGAATGCATATACAATATTTGGTAAAACAGATGACATTTTCAGAGACGAGTGCTGCCTCCAGTTGTGAGACACAACTGCATGTGGCCACAGTGAAACACAGTGTCCTAAGTCTTGTAGGGTTTACACAGCTGTGTTACGGCTGAAATGGGCTGAGGGAGAAATGACGTTGTCCATGCATGGGGGGCTGCAAGTGTCCTGACCTGTGGCTTGTTGCTTCCTCAGGCAAAAAACAGATCCCTGGGGCAGAAACTGAGTCACGCCTGGACATAATTAGCTGGTGCTCAAATTATTGGCATGTTTCAGATGTCCATACTGATAACGACAAGGTTTGGTTCTCAGAGGTTATGTATATATTCCACTTGTCTCAAAACATTTCAAAAAGAAGCAGGTAATAGCTCCCAGCTATTTGAAGTTTAGACTCTGGAAGTTACAGACAGAAAGCTGGATGGGATCCCGATACACCCTGCTCACGGGGCTGCTGTCTGAAAGCTGGGTATCTTCAAGTAGTTCTGTGGTGCCAAGCCTTGCTCCTACAAACCAGGTCACAAGGCCTCCACGTCAAAAAACAAGATTAAAAGTAAAAACTCCCAGCTATTTTCTAAAAATAGAAAAATTGTACTGGGACAAACGGAGAAAACTTGCTTGCTGATGGCTTAGCAGAGAGGGAAGAGGTCTGGCACGGCAGGTGACAACAGGCTCAGCCCTGCATGGCTGAGCAGGAGCCAGAGCAGGGGAGTTCAACACCTACCTACATAACTAAGCCCTAGGTGTGAGACTTGAGCTCGCTGCAGAGAAAAGGAGTTTTGGTGTCTAAAGAGCAATACTTGCACCCACAGTAGTTTTAAAGCAACAGCTTTCAAACATGACACTTCATTTTTTTAAAAAAAGTCAATGCCAATACTTTGAAATTCAAGATTTACGTATATGGTTTGATAGTGCTTCATATTTTGAAAATGTTAGTGGAGGAAGAGAAGCGGAAAACAGCAGGAAGAGCTGAACAGAGTAAAAATTAATTTATTGTAGACTTAGAGTTTCAGTATTTGACAAAGGAAGTGAGTATACATGGAAACTAAATTGAAACTGAGACTTCTCTCGTTCAACACAATATATCAGTGCTACTAGTCAGCTGCAACTGGAAGAGACAAATTAACTACCAATAAACAACCTTGAAGTTTTACATGTGCTTTAGTGTCTTAATAAAGTTGCAGAAAAAGAAGCAACAGCAAAAGCTGAAACCAAATCTGAGATTCAAGAAAAACCTTGATTAACAGACACATAAAATGTGTAGGGGACTTTTCAAGTCCATTGTCACACAAGGGGAATAACACACTAGACAAAAAAGATCATTTGATCATTCTTCAGTAATATTATTTCTTTAGCTACAAATGCTTATTAGAAGTTTTGAGGGCTTTTATTTTAATCTTTATGTTTCATAAGGCCAGGAATATTGTATTTACAATATTTTAAAGTTTAATTTTATGTGGTTAGTTTTTTTCTCTTTTCCCCTCTTTTGCAACTGAATACAATGGAATAAATCAGGACTTTGATTTTCTTTCTTTGTTGTCTGTTTGCTAATCCTTTTATTATGCCTAAAATAGAGGGGGGGTGTCTTACCCTCTCCATAGAAAATCTGTTCTCATTGTCTGAGAATTGAATGACTATGTTTAAAGTCATATCTTTATGCTTGTAAATATAATTGTAAAATGGAGCAGAGAACTTTTTTTTTTCTGAAAACTTAATCTACCTATTTTAAGCTACATCATTATCTTGCTTTTCATATTTGTCTCACTATTTGTTCTACAGAGAACTTCTTCCAAAAGCCGTACTTGTTTTTATCAAGTTTAGTAAGTTTAAGTAGACCAAAGAAAGAGGGAGAGGAAAAAAGGAAGTAAACAGATCTTTTGACAAGAAAAGATATCTGAAAAACACTCATTTTGCTTGCAGGCAATTCATTGCATTTATGATGTCTGAAATGCTAAACTTCAGTCTGGGTTGCATTTCCTGGCTGAGGTACAGAGATTCTCAGAAAACTGAGGTTTGAAATAGAAAGTCAGCAGTAACTTCATCTGGAACACAAGGAACCTCAGCAGAAGGGACAGAGCTGAGAACGCTGCCACTTGGGAGCTATGAACTGAAATAGAGACGCCTGTCATCTTTGTTTTATTTTTAAAATATTGGAACAAATTAAAGGCTGAAAATATGCATTGTGTTTTCATTTTGCTGTGCCTGCAGTAGAAGCATTGCTTTCATACCCTACCGGTACATGCCACAGTTTCTGCTCTCTGATCGCTCACTCTTATGTTACTGCTCAAGTATGCATTCAGAAAAGAGCCAGCAGATATAGTAGATTTATTCTAGTTGTCGAGGTCAAGGACTCTTTCTTTTTTTTTTTTTTTTTTTTTTTTTTTTTTTTTATTCAGCTGAGAGGGAACTCTTTCCTCATAACACCAGACAGGCTTTCTGTTTTGCAGTCTACTGTCAGTGTACACCACTGATAAAAAAACATGTGAGGGTATTTTTAAAGGAAATTATTTATCACTCTAAAGCACCGGTGAGTTATGTGCTGTCTCCAGTGCCAAAGTTAGGGGGCTTTCAGCAAAGCACAGTGTCTGCATGCACTGCAATTCAAAGACTCCAGCTGCTGGAAGCTCTTGCAAGCCATGTAAGTAAAGGGCTTTATTTCACTAAACCAAACTTCATATATTCTCTTGCCTCGTAAAAACTCTGAGATAATCTAAACTTGAGATGAGTTTCATAATACTAGTAATGTTGTTATCTTTCTGTTGCTTTGATTAATGTGTGTACGTCAGCACAATAACTAAATAACCTTTTTAGAAATGTTTTGCTTGTGAGTAGTGTAAGGAGCAGAATCTGTACACGGCTCAGGCAAGCTTTGTTTGCTTTTCTGATCGCTGACCATTTCTGTTCTCTGTGATCAGCACAGACAACTCTCTGATTTCTTTGATTTCTTTTTATTCTGATTTCAAGAACAATGGGAAGCTGGCAGAAAAATGCAAAACCTGTGCAAAGGAAAACAAAGAGCAGAAGGGTAGTTTATAAAGCAGCATCAGCGAACTCAAAAGTGGTGTGTAAACCCCATGTTGAACTTGTGGTCTTAAGGGATTTTATATGCTTTACAGTGAGATTTAAGAGGTCACAGATTATGTGACTAAGAGGAACATTAAATGACAGAAGAAATATTTTGATTGCTTTATAAAATATATCTTGATGTTCATGCTCATATTTAAGTTAATCACTTTCTGTATGGTTATTTGGAGTTTATTGCAAGGGATGGATCAACTTTCTCTGAGCTTCACCATGTAGTTTAAGGTCATGACACATTTCCTTGTCCTCTATGCAGTTACTGTATGTATTGGCTTCAATAGGCCTGGCAGACAGGCACTGAAATCTCAGATTTCTCTTCTTGTCTGTGAGGTCCTCCCTGCCCTTTTGGTTGATGGCTGCCCATATGCAGACAGGGTGATAAATGAATGGAAACTGGCTGTTGTGCCAGGAAGCTCGATTAGCTCCACTGACCTGATACAGGTGGTATTAACCTGAGACAGGAATTTCATGCGCTCAGGGTTCCCGGTATCTTCCTGTCCACAGAGTCTCTAGCCCCCTTGCATTCCTTGAAGCTTTTCCAAAAGCATCTAATCCCTCTGACTTCACACCTTCTATTTGGCTCACACTTTTTCCAAGTTCCCAATAACTTTTACCAGTCCTTCCCTCTAGACTTGCATATCTGAAAGGTGCAAACTCTGCCCTCCAATGCTCACAGTGGAAATCTGGCACATACCCACAGGGCAATAACAACTTTATTTATTGCAGATAAGCCACCACAATTGCTTCCTGCATCAGGTGCTCAGAGGAACATAGATATTGCCCCAAAGAGCTTTGCACCTCTCCCAACCCTTCTGTTGATTTTAGTTTTCATGGCAATGCAAGACCCACTTGGGGAAAGGGGCACTGTCCGTTAAGAGAGATGCACACGGGTCATTGAAGTCAACGGGGAGGCTGTCCTTGACTTCAGCCGGGCAGTCAGACCTGGGTGCCAAAATAGCAAGGAAATTAATACATATGCAAGGCTGTGTAGCTGCAGTGTGCTGCTCCCAGTGAAGCTGGGGTATCACGTCCCTGAGCAACAATGGGGAAAGGCTCTGTAGAAAGAAGTCTGCAGGGTGATAACAATCACATTTTAAAGGTGCATTGGCAGTAGTGAGTCAGAGATGTAGGGAATCGGTGTGAAAGTCACGGTCCTTTGCTGATGGAAGAAGAAGACATTGCTTTTCAGGAGTGTTTGGAAAATGACAGAAAGTTTAATTTTCAGGACAGAGATGGATAAGAGCTGAGGCAACTCTTTTTTTTTTTTTTTTTTCTTTGCAACTCAGCTCTCACATACCTAGCTGGTCTAACTGTACTCCAGGGAGAAAACAGCAGTTTGTTATATTTTTTGAATTTGTGTATATTCATGTGTTCCATTAGTCTCTTGGCAAATGCATCTTTTGAGCTCTAAAGCTTTCTGAACCTTTCATATAGTCCTTTGCTTTGAAGTTACAGATGTCTGTGATAAGCAGATGGTTATGGTTTTGAATTTGAACATATTTAAATACTTTGTTGTGTATATTTTATGGGGAGGAATGTACTCTGTCTTACTATGCAGAACTGATGCATTAAATGAAAAGTATCCATGTCTGGATGCTTGATGCCACTTCCTAGCTTGCAAACCAATAAACCACGTTTTTCAGGATTATTTGTTGTAAGATATTTTCACCCCATTTCTCAACTTGTATTTCGAGTTACAAACCAACTGGAAAATGCACTTGTCTGATGTGAGCTCAGTCAAAGTGAACAAGCAACAAAAAGAGCCAAAGGAGCTGCCCTAGTTGAGAATTGCATTCTTGTTCTCATGTACACTGTGAAAAGGCTGAAATCTTTGCTTTTCTTTCTTTTTTTTTTTTTCAGAATTTCCCAGAGGAAATAATGCAGTGCCTATGTATATAACTGCGAAAAAAAAATCTTTTGATCTTTCCTATTCCAAAGTTTCATTTTTCAGGAGGTACAGCTATGAAATTCGATGAGCTGAGAATCTAGGAACATAAGATCTTAGACCAGGAATAAATTTGGGAACACAAATGGAAAGAATAAATCTCAAATAAGAAGATAACTCTCATTTTCTTTCAAGAAAAAGAAGTCAGATAAACATATTTCATCCAAATGTTTTGCTATTGGATATTCATTATATAGTTAGATACTACAGTTCTCTTCTCCCTCTCCACCTGTCTTTCAGATTTGAAGCTTATTTCTTAAAGAAATCACTCAAGACAGTCTGTGACATGTGCGAACTATTTAAACTTTGTTGATTATAATGACATAAGATATATTATTGCATGGCCTCAGTGCTTATACAAGGCACAAGCCTGACTTGAAAGAAGAGACATGCCTCATTTTAAGCAACCTTTGGAGTTTTTGCCTCCACCTTTGAGAAGCAATGGGGCTGTTGAAGGGTTTGTGGTGCTGGAGGGGTGCTAAAAGAGATCAGTGGTGATGCAGGATATGCTCTTTCCCTCCTTTTTTTCCTCTCTCTCCATTCCCTCTGGGAACATTTTCCTTTCTCATTTCTTCAGGATACAGTAACTTCTAATGCCAGACTGTTCCAGAATACAAGTTTTCCTCTTTTTGCACCTCAAATCACCCTCTTTTTACTCCACAGCACCATAGCTGGTGTTCAGCCTTGCTGGAGAAGAGAAGGCTTGGGATGGAGAAGGGGCCTGATGGGGACAGCATGCCCTAGCAGAGTTGGTGGGCTGAACTGTCCACTGTTGGGACTTTAGTGGCCAGTCTCCGTCTCTGCACATACAAGCCAAGTAGCCCACATGTAAGCAAAGCACATGGGCTGCTGGCCCTTGTAGTCTGTTGCCCAAGGCTAACAGCTGCTTTAATTACTGACTTGACTAGCTATGCATTTCCTGGTGGTTTCCTCACTCATATGTCTTCTGGGACTGGTCATTCATTACTCAAGACAACAGTGGACTAACAGAACCATTAGTTTGATCAAAGAGAGCAGTTCCTTCAGTTCCACTTTGAAAGTTTTAAGATCTCTTCTGTATCCAATACTGTAGGGTTTAAAAGAAGCGGGGGGTGGGGGGTGGGGGGGTGGGGGGTGGGGCGAGAAAAGAAAGGAAATTGTTGAAGGGTTCTATTTTATAGTCTATTATTTGACAATGTAATGTTTAGAAATCTACATACAAATGAGAAGTAGTTGTGAAAACTTCTGATTGATGGGCTGTCTTTCTTTCTGACAATTCTAATTGTTTAAAGACTGTACATGTTCAAATACTTTGAAAACTGCAGATGGTACTCTGCTACCTGACAGCAACATAACTGAGAGAGATGCTCCCCTAAATAAACCCTTGAAATTATATGAAGAGATTACATTATGATGTATGCCAGATTTCTCTTGTATATATTGCAAGATCTCTTTCTCTCTGCGTAGCCTTACCATCCGTTTCTGGTCTGGCGCAACACCTCAGCATCTATGTATCTGTTTCTCTGAATACCACTTACTGGACTTACAGATGTGAGGACTGAGGCAGGACTTGATGACTGTTGAATTCACATCATACTAGAAGTCTGTGAAGATGTAGAAAACTGAAGGTAGTTTCCCTGAATTCTGGAAACATGTGTCCATCCATGGCCACCCATAAATAAGCAGAATCTTTGTCAAGAGGGAAAGAAAACAGCTTTTAATCCTTGATGTGCTGTTGTGTGCCTATAGCCTTCCCATAGGGTCAGAAACAGAAACAAACCTCCCAAACCTGCCAGAAAGCTCGCAACCTAAATGTTGTACAAGACAATCAGCAAAACTGACTGCGCAGGACCAGAAGTAGCAAAACATCCAGAGGTGACCAGTATGGACAGCAGAGACCAGTTGCCATTACTGTTGTTCCTGTAACAGAAAAGGTCTTGGCAGGCAAAGAAACAGTTCAGTGGCATACCAGTTTGCAGATGAAAAGCTAGTCTGGAAGTTGCTCTCAACAAGCTGCTGCAATGGAGGGTTGCAACCGGTACGTGGTCTTTTTTTCTGTAGGCAAATGTACTTGCTGGAACAGATAGTGTCATCCTTAGTTATCAATAGCTATTAGCTAATCTATCCTATCTTTGAGTGACTGCCCATTTCTGAAGTTCAGTGAAGTAACTAACATACCTGATACTTTAAATATGGGGAGGAGGGGACGGACGGACATGGGGACACACGGTGGAATCTGCTTGTGTTCATTTTTCACAGGGAATTATTTCTGTTATATTTTTAAGGTTTCCTCTGTGGCTTTTAAGATGTTTCCTGAAATCTGTAATTGCAATCATGTAACATCTGTGTCCAGCTTTTTCTAAAATTATGGTGAAGCAGGCTACATGGTAATTAGAACAATTCTTCCTCTGAACTTCATCTCTCTTTTGGTTTATCAGCTGATGCTCTAGCAAGTAGTTTCTGCCTTGAGGGGCTGTTGATAGATAGTTCACTGAGATAGCTCAGTATTTCAGTTATTTTGTCCCTGCAAGGTCCTTGATAACACTAAGAAAAAATGCAGTGTTCACCACAAATTGACTTTGGCAGTTATCAGTAGTTCAAATCCTTGACAGCACTGAAAGCCTTTGGTGGATCATGTGGGAAAATGTGACAGTGCAGGCAGTCAAAAGAAAGCATTGGGACTGTTTTGGGTTTTTTGTGGCAATGGGGAACCAGATTCAGCACCACATAGCTGTAACAGCAAAGGCACTGCCAGCACACCCTGATCACTGCCTCAGTGCACGAACAACCTCCCACCTACCCGCACAGCATCATTACCATGCCCCCTGAATCTCTTCCCTCAGAGGAAATAATCCAGACTAGGGAATCCTGGAGGATTACAGAAAACCTTCAAAGTTCAAGAGAGCAACAATACAAGTATCTGGGCATTCCAAATGAGCAGAGTAATTCCCAATTACAAAGGTGAAGATCTGGAGACTATGTGACCGTGTTGGGTTCACCATACCATGGCTGCTATGTTCTGTTTGTTAAAGAAAATGCTCTGTACTCATGGCCATTCCTTGTTCAGGAAGGAAAATGTTCAGATTCCCTAGTCAAACTGAGCACAAATGGTGATACAAGAAAGTAAAAATCCATATAAATTACAAATAAAGGTATTTTATCATTATAATTATTGACGGACACCATATACTCCTAGATTTTTGTAATTTACAAATGGAGAGTCATCCTTCTTTTATCTATACCAGTGCAGTTAAGGCCAAGAAGAGATACATAAATGAACACAATACCTGTGGGGTTTGACAGGTGATTTAGATACACTGTGTTTTAAGAATAGGCATGGGCATGAGGGAAAGAATCATCCTCATGTTCTCTTCCTGATTGAAGAGAATGATAGCTGCAGGCAGACCGCATGCAGAGATGCTTGGATGAAAGTGGTGCCAAAGACCATCCCAATAGTGCATCTATGCTGTGAATGTCACACTTGAAATTAGTCAGCAACAGCTATGTCATCTTGATCTGCATGATGATACAGATGATGTGATAAGGCTCTGGAGAGATGGAGCTGCAGTTATCTGGCAATAATACTTTTGGCTGTTATGAATCACTGAAATTTCAAAATTCTCAGGGGTGTATTTCTTTAACTTTGCACCTTGCCTTTTAAATGAAGAAACATCCCGCTCTGGCCACATTGATGACATCATCTCTTCAAAGAGAAAAGGATTTAACATTTGTTATTTCTTTCTGAAAATAGAAGGTGCAGAAACAGTTTTGAATATTTTTCATACATGAGCTATGACAAAAGCTTGCTTATTATCAACCCTTTTGTTGAGAATAAGCCTACGTTATTGTTGATAATATGCTATTTTTCAGTGCCTACCAGGCCCTGAAACAGAGCACTAGACCCTGTTCCAGAAAAGAAAAAAAAAAAAAAAAAAAAAAAAAGAAAGAAAGAAAGAAAAAAAAAGTTCAAGGAAAAATATGAAATGTCTTGACATGAGATTAATGTTGTTTCCAAGACAACCTCAGGATAGAAGGTCTTTGAGCTACATGGCCATTTCCAAAGTGTGAAAGGACCTTGGCTCCTTGCAGGCAAGGAAGGCACATGAAGGTCCAGAGAAGTACTTCTTCACCTGGGGTGGTGGTGACTGCTGGTCTCCCTCCTTATGACAGATAAAGAATATGTGGGTCTTTTGACATCTTTGTGTAGCCCTTTCTCACTCTGGCTTTTTTCCCCCACAGAAAGAGTTAAAAACCCCTCCTCCAGCACCTCCTCCACTCACAGGGACTTTTTCACTGTAGGATTATAGGAATCCTGTTTTGCTAGCATTTATGGAAGTTACGACCCCACTTTGTGGTCAGTGCTTGGGTGTATTTGTAAAAATTGATTTCACTGCAATGCTAGCTTGTTGCCCCTTGTAATGAGGTCTGAAGTTTTCCCCTGTTGGCCTGAGGTGGTATTTTCCAGATTATGGGTGTATGTTCCCTAAACTGACACATTGTAGCACTGTATCACTTTGCTATGCCTTTGAGGGCTCAGCTTTCATGCAGGTGCCTAATGCTGTTCTTGAAGTTCATGCTCTAATGCAGACAGGATGGTTGGCTAATTTCTGCTTCAGATGGCTTCTACCATCTTTTCTTCATTGCTGCCAGTGTTTTTTTCTTGCTTCCCTGGGGACACCAGATGCATCTAATGAGTCAGTTCCAGCTTCCAAGCTGAAACAAATCATGGACAGCAGCCATGTGTTGTTCAGATGCTTGCATGGGAGGGAGAGACCTTTTTCCTTTTTCTCTTGCTGCACCAATTGACTCAATAAGAACTAACCTGAGGTCAAATTGGCATTGCTTTTAGCTGACTCCAACCATTTTTAACTTTCTTCTTAATTCCAAGCTTTTTCTATATCCTTAAAGAGGAGAGATGCCTTAAAAGAAAACTGGTGCCTGGGACAGTGTACCTTGATCCCAGCCTAAATGATAGGACAAGAAAAGTGTTTAAATCTAAAGGACACAGGCTGTAGCTTGTGAAAATAAGACAACAACCAGATACGTGCTTCTCCCCAATGCTTCATAAGTAGAAAGAACGTATAATGTACAGCAACACCACAGCAGGTCTCCCAAATTGAAAACTAGGAGGAATAAAAGACTACCATACCTTGGCTCTTAAATCCCTGAATGTGTTGTCTGTGTTGATTAGTTACTTTGATTTGTGCTTCCCCACGCAGCTCATTTTTCCCTTTAATAAGAGTTCAGCTTGTAAATTGTCACTTGTATTTGCACCAAACAGTGTAATTAGGCTGGAGTGATGGAATATATTACATTGTTTGTTTTCTATTATGTTTATTCCAGATGGTTTTTGTCACTGACTCTTTTTCTAAGATGGGCTGTTAATAAACATAGGATAAATCTAATGAATAAATTTGCTGTGCTTGTTATAGATCTGTGGTGGTAGGTGAGATGGGGTTATGCCACAAAGTAATGGGCTCTCATTAGAACTACAGAAATGTTAATTCTTGCTCACATATGAGAGGGAAATGGAGCCCATGGATAGTGAGGGGTTGAAGAAGATACTTATGTGATTTTTTTTTTTTTTTCCTTTAAAAGACATCCATTTAAAATTTAAACTGGGGTTATGATGAGTTCACCATTGTGGTGCTTTATTGCTTCTCTGGACAAGGCAAGTGTTTTACAGTAAAGCTACAGAGTGGGTACCCAGGTTCAAGCCTTTTATTGCTGGAAAGCTCCTCTGTGCCCTTGAGCAAGGTGTTTCTGTCTTTGTCTCAGTTCCTGAACAAACACGTCTTTCCTTCTGCATTTTAACTGTCTTGTCTTTTCAAATAGTTATTCAAAATCCCTGCCTAGGCTGGAGATGCAAAAATTATTTTAGAAAGAGAATTGGAACATTTTGGAGAAAAGAACCCCCGTATGGGATGGATATACAATGTGAAAGTCCACACAGCACCAGGACCTGTCATAATCTGCTAATTTGCCAAAGTGGCATTGACTGGAAAAAACAAAAGCTGTGACAGCAGACCTTGGAAAAGTCATATCACTTAAGGAGTTTTCCAGTACTGGCCTCCTAGTTTTCCACCAGAAAGGAACATAAGAAAACCCAGGATGAAACACAACAGGGTCTGTCCTACCATCTTTCAAAAGCTTTAAAAGCTGCATTAGAAGAGGTGACTGTGATTGTTCAGTAGTAGGACCTTAGAGTCTTGGTTAAAGAACATGTTTTTAAGCAGATCAGCTAGAAGCTGATTACGGCAAACAAACAAATTATGTTTCTGTTGAAGTTTCCCACTTTCTCTGAATTCTTCCAGGAAGCACATAAGCAGGCAGCTGCCTGCAGTGCTGCCTTTTGTCAGTATGAGTGGCTTCTCATGTTTCTGTTAACTGCTTAGCTCTGCTCTGAGCAACTAAAACAGTGTCTCTGTCTTATTAAGGTAATGAGAGGCAATAATTCCCCAAGTGAAGAACAAAAATGTGAACACAAGAGTGTTGATTTGCCATGGTTTGGAAGAAGAAATTCTCCATCTGGTCTCACATGGGCCCACTAGCAGCAGGCTGGGTAGCCCGGTTGGTGCTGTGAGCTGGGTGACAGCAGGTCTGAGCCACGGTGGGTCTGAGCACCTTGCCCTTGCCAGCCTGGCTGCAACCCCCTCCTGCCCTCACCTGTTGCAGTGGTACCACCACTTTCGAGAGAGAAGGGAACAGCATTTCCCCTTATGAAATGGCAGAGCATCCATCTTCCTCTACATGTTGTTTTCAGCCACATCCTGGAATTGGTAGTGAAGGATCTTCCTCTTCAGTCTGGCATCATTTTAAAACCAGGGAGCTGAGCTCTCACAAAGATGGCACAACAGCTGGCATTAGCAATCATACCATATACTACTAACTATACCACGCACTTCTTACGTGCCCCTTTCAGAGATATGCCAGCTAAGCTGCAGCTGGAGAAATAAGACTAAAAAATTCTGTTGGTTGGCATTGGTGAAGGTTTCTTGGAACAGGAATGGACAACGAAGGGGGAGGAGAAGTATGATTTGTGGGAGCAATAATTCAAGAAGCCCCCAGAGGAAAGGTGAGCTAAGAAAGGCAGGAGGGCACAGCTGTTTCAGTCACTGAGGTATAAGGAAAATGAGGATACAGCCTGTACCCGCAGCAGTGGGTGTCCCGCCTGGCCAGTCTGCGAGGCATGAAAGTGTTAACCCTTCTGGAATCAGTACAGGACATTCCAGTGCTTGATTTCACATAGTAAAAATAAACCTCGTGCAAGGCGTGTTGCCTATGAGGTTTATGCTCTGCTTTTTGATTCAATCATTTAGGAATGCAAAGCCCTTCTACCAGGTCTGGGCTTTAACAAAGCCTTTGCTTTGCCATCTCCAGACTCTCACTGAGGGTAGAGCAGATCTGTGGCAATGAAGTTACAAAGGTCCATTTCCACCTGCAGCTGCTCAGTCCTGCTGTTTCTGTAGGGCCCAGTTCACCTCTGCACTGTGCTGTAGCATGATTTTTTGAAGACAGGACAAAATGCTTTCCCTCCTGTGTATCTTACCAACCATACCCTTCCTAGGCACCACTGCATGTCCACTTACAATGTGGGGCAGTGGTGAGTCTGTTCCACAGAGGCTCAGTGTTTGCTGGCAAATAGGGTAAATGAACAGCCTGTAAATCAACCCCCTGTGCATTTAGTTGGCGGGTAGAAGGACAGTTTAGCTATCCCCAGACACTTCACTCTGCACACAGCATCAGACTAAAGTTGGGTAATTCCCAGGCAGGCAGCTGCTCTGGGGTTTTATCCTGTATTGGACAGGACAGGACTTGGCCTTTGTATTTTTGAACAACAATAGGTCCAACTTCTGCCACTGAAAACTTTGTTTACCCCAGTTCCCAGCCCTCGGAGGCCTCCAGTGGGAGTTTCCACTCATTTCACATCTTCATCACTCTCCTTACTTTCCAGCTGACCATGATCAGATGCTCTCATGTCAATTCTCTCATACCTAGGGGTTTCTTTGGGTGGCAGATGGCTCCTGATTTCACAGTTCCACTTCCTCTGCTCCCCAGACCCACCAGCTTGATTTTTCTTAGGAAACAGGATCCTTGAGGCTGGCAGTACCTCACAATTCTCATAGTGAGAGGTGGTCCACTAGGAAGGTATATTGGAAAAAACATTGTGGTGTTATTTTTCCTCCTAACAAGTGGAGAACATGCAGTCAGCATGATATTCTCATTGAGTTATTCATGAGTAGTTCCTATAAAAGGGAGTGGAAGAGACAGTTGAGGAACATTGGACCAATTTCTATTTGGTTACTCATTGGAAAACTGGAAATAAACACAATGTAGTCCAATGTCTTAGTCTGGATTTACACCAGTGCCAATGAGAACATAATTTAGTCCACTGATTTTACATCACATCCCAGTGGACTTGGACAATATACAGAGTATATCAAAATCTGAATGCTTATTAAGAGTCCAGTAATAAAGGTATTTAGTAAGGATTATTTTAAAATGCATTTTCTTTCTTCACTACTTCCACCTTTTCTCTTTTGGTCATCTGCTATTGTTGCCACAGTTGTGGAGCACCTTGGCCATAAAAATGAACAGCAACTGCAAAGTCTTTGGTGAACATTGTGAAGATTTTGGGACTTGTCAATTTATTTGTCATAGTAATTTGCTGTCAGCTTAGATTTTCTTAGTCTTGTCTTTTTAACTCCATAATGCACATGTAGAGTTTTGAAAGGAAAAGAATACATTACATCTAAAAATTATGTCATGAACCAAAGTTTATTTTATCTCCTTTACAAAAAGGATATCCACAAAATTTTAGGCTGTTACAAGAAATGTTGATAATAATTATTTTATCTCTGCATTGACCTTGTTAATACCATTCAGGGTGGTATGTAACAACTGTTAATGGAAACTGTTTTACTTAAAGATCAGTTGCATAGCAACTTTTGTAGCAAACACACACAGACACACAGACACACAGACACACACACACACACACACAGAGGGAAAAAGTTCCCATGCTTTTAGTCAGAGCACTAGAAAGCAGAAGAATGACATTGGAGCAGGAGCTGCACCTTGCACTGAAAATTTCTTGAGCCTTCTCCACTTCTTTTCATCTCCTTGGCATGATAATGTGTTAGCTTTACAGTGTAGTATGCTGCCAGAGCATTGCAACAATTACACTCAATGCCAGATGCTAAAAAAGCTTCTTGAAATATTACTAAATAAGGTATTGTGCATGTTCTACATAGGGAAAAATAAGTAAACTCCCTGAGCACTAAGAATGAGGGAATCTCTTAAGTCTATTAGCTATTTGTCAAATGCTTGTACTTCTTTATGGTGTGTTTCTTCCCTTTCATTTAATTTTCCAACTTTCAATCTCAGCTTTATCAATTTTTTTTGAAACTAAAATAATCTCTGATTTGCTATTGCTTTATTACGGTTTGTTCCATTTAGAGAAGTAACAAAATACCAAGATTTCGGTATTTAGAAAAAAACAGTATCAGAAGGCTAATTAGTTGGAATAAAATGATGCTAATGGCTAAAAGTACTGTTGCTGGACATGTTACTTTATTTCCTACATAAAGGGTTTGTTTTCAGGATCAGAAAACACTTTCTGCATGATGGGTTGTCATGATGGGCAACTGCCTCACACAGTCTCTGACAAGGAGGAGAGCACTGTACTCACTTACTGAACATGGCTATGAGGGAGGACAAGTCATGGGTCCCAAAGGATTGTGGTCATAATGCTAAGCATCCAAAGCTGGAACCCAAGAGACTTTATTCCATAGCAGCATCTTCAGCACCAGAGATAACTAAACCCAGCACAGCCACATCAGCCTGGCTCACAGCCCGCTCCTGGAGGGACCATGCAGTAACCCTCAAGGCAGCACCAGCCTGTTTTTGTGCATTGTCTTCCTCCTACCCCATCTCCTTCACCACAGCAGGCTCCAACAGATGACCCAAGGGCCTTCTCACCACTGAGCTGGTATATGAACACAGCAGGGCTGGCCTTGCTTGGGTTCACAGGTTTTATAGCATACGCTGGGTCTGCTCATCCTGCATGTACCCAGGAGGCATGTTGCTATAAGGGATGGGTGCTGCCATAGGGCCTCTCCTCTACAGAGGGTAATGCATTGCAGCCAGTGAGGCCCAGGCGCAGGGGAACCACAGCTGTAGCAGAACAAGGAAACAAGCTGATAAAACATTTCATTGAACTTCTGGTCCATCTGAAAGACTCCTGGATGCTCCTGAGGCTGCACAGTGCTTGCTGTCACCTGGCCGCAGTATGGCTTTGGAGGGAGTAGTTGAACCTGAACTCAACCTTTGTATAAACCATTTTCTACACATCTTCTATCTCCTGCATTAGCTCTCCCACAGGCTGCCAAGATCACTTTATTTGCTGTTTAAAATCTTAAATGGAAATTGAAAAGTCTCCAACACCATCACTGAAATGTGCAGTGGGGACAAGCGGAAAAACTAAATTTATCGCTGGAAAAACAAAGTTGATACTCTTGTGAGTGGTTGGAAATCACTTTGGCACTGCAACTACAGTATTTCAGTGCCTTATTTTTGTTATGAAAAATGTTTTTCTCAGCTTTCTTCAAGGCCAATCAGTAATCATTTGTTTGGTTGGGTGTGTTTTGGTCTGACAGTTTTCGTGTCTCTCATTCACAGTCTGATTCCTCAGTTTGTTAAAGGACAGCTGATAAAACTCAGTTTCAGATAAACCAAAACTTACATTTATGCCATAAATACCCTCTGTCATTATGGGAAGACACACAGTCAGTCTCTTTTCATTGGCAGTGAAATCAGTGTATAAAGCATGCTTGAATATCATTGTTCATTGTTGCAATATTGTTTTCTCAGGGACATTATGCCAAATTCTCTTTTTCAGTACTGTCCTTATCTGAACCTTTAAACCCTTTCGTTCTAAATGATGAAAAGTAGTTCCCATTACACCCTGTAAAATCCTCTGGCTCTCCTTAGGGCATTCATAGCCACTACACTCAATAAAGAGAAGAGTAAAGAGAAATATGTCATCTCCTGACCACAGCAGTCATACCAATTGCTGCGGCAAGATTTTCCAAGTCACTAATAATTTACAGTGGATTCCCTATCCTTTTCACTTAGCTCCGAACAGCATTCAAAAATGTCTTGGTTTATAGCAGAAATATCAGAAGCCATTATCATCAGATTGCATATTTCTGCTGTGAAATCACCAAAGATCTTGATCCTGAGGATGTACAAGAGACATTACCCTTCACAGCAGCTGCAAAGCGCTCCGAGTAACTAGCAGTTTTAATTATGAATAAGCAACCGAACCGGAGACTGCACCAAAGCTGCAGATTTGAACTGAAAGTTGCCCTCAGCTGGAGGGAAGCTGGACTGCAGGCGGGGGTCAGGCCATGCAAGCCATCATCCATCAGGCTGTTTCTTTAACTCAGACGGGTTTTAGAGAGCTGCAGGCAGGCTGTTTTCGCTTCCCATGAAATTTCCATAATGAATTATACCACAAATGGAACAAAAAAAAAAAGTTAATTCATTTCTTTCAGTGGTTTTACTTTGTTTCAGTAGCATTTAGCAACATTTTTCCAGTATGTTTTAAATTTACCCATAATCCATCATCTTATTATAACCATCACAGTGGCACAGCAATAGCTGGATAGTGCAGGATAGACAGACCAGGAGAGCTCTTTCTTACAATTAGCTTTTGGGAGTCATCGGTATTTTTCTTCTCTCCGTTTGTGCTTTATGAGTATTAATTAACTCCTGCAGCACCACTGCAAGGCAGAAAATCATTGCCCTTTATATGGAAATTGAGAAATGAAGCAGATTATGTGATTTGCTCAAAGCTACAAAGAGAATCATTATCAAAACCAAGATGAGAACTGATGATTTTTCATAGCACCTTGTCCTGTAATGCAATTAGCAGAGCAACCTCCCTACTCCTCATCTTCTGCTATGTTATCCTCCACCTGAGAATGGCACTGACTTCAGCAGTGCTTGCTATTTTAAGCTGAATTTTGCTGCTAAGGTTAATTTTTGCTCAGGAGGATGACTCCTACATTTTTGCATCCAAGAGGAACATCAAAATATGCCTTTGATTAAAAGCAACGTAAGAATCCCCTTTAACTGCAGCATGACCCCAACACAGTAATTTTTCTAGAACAAGCTGATGCCTACAAGAGCATTTTTTTATGCCATCTAGTGGTCATAGAAAATCAAATGCCAGGCTCAAACCCAGTGTGCCACCCAGCAAAGGTGCCACAGCAAATCCAGCTCCTGCCCTGATTAGGGATGCTTGTACCTATTTTTCTTTTGCTGCTCCTGTTGCCAGTCTTTCACTTGGATGGCTGTGAGCTGTGCTGCTAAAACTTTGGAAAGCTGCATTAGGAAGTGGCCAGAAAACAGAGTTAGGTAAATCAATGTTCTCAGGAGCGCTTTCAGCTTACATAAATGCCATGTTTCTATGGAATAGGGAACACGTTTCTTCACTGCTTGGAGATTTTGAAGGAAACTGTGGGGAATGATGAATCAACCAATAAATAATAGTAGCTTGTATACACAGAGGATTTGTAATTTGTTTCCTGAGAAGATGGACACAACCAGGTGCCTCAGAGAATGGAGCTGGCTGCCCTCCTGGGCTAACCACCTGGTCCCTGTGGGGAGGGCACGCAATGCACGGGCAGGAGCTTGGGGATGGGGCACGGACCTGGGGTTATTTTCAGCCACTTTTTGATTCACTTCTTGAAAATCAAAGATAGGGCTGATTTCTGCATGTAACTATGATCTTTAAAAGTGCAATCAAAAGAAATACTCCCCCAGCAAGGGCAGTAAGGAAGGACTGCATTATGTATGCTTAATCAAAAACTGGCTTGGAGAGCTGAGGAAACAGACAGCACCATCAGCAATAGTGACATTTTTCCTACTTTTCAGTGGAAACAGCACTACCTGCCTTCTTTAATAATAAGCAGCTCTTGAACAACAGGAAGAAACCATAAATTTAGCATGCTTGAAAATGGGTCAGCTCAATAACTAAGGTCACGACCACATAGAAGTTTTCGTAAGGCATTTAAGGTGCTTTTAAGCTAATACGTATTAGCTGAGATTCGTCATGAGAATGAATATGATGGTTCCTAATGCAGACAGGGTTTAAGACACAAAAAAGCATGTTAATTTGTCATAGTTGACCTTTGTATAACATAGGAAGTTTAATAATGTCTGCTAAGATAGTTTTGGCCAAGTGAAGCTAGTAGCTCACCAGACTTGGTCAACATTGTGTCATACTTTGTCTGTACACACATTAACACATTTGGTAAAAATATAACTGCTTGACAAGAAAAGCTTGCTTGTTTGGATTGGACTGCCTTTGACAATCCTTCATCAGCCCCTGCGGCCCTAGCTTAAGCCATGCCCGGACCTTGGTAAGTGAGCAGCCCAAAGCAGTTGAGTCTCTTGCCACTCTCCAAAACTCCTCACCCGTGGGTCACCCCACTTATGGTTTCTGCTCCCACCCCAGCACAGGAAGGCTGCAAACAGAAGCTTCCTTCAGACCCAGCTGTGCCAACCCAAGCCTGTCCCCTGTGCTCCCACTGTCCCCTGCCCAGTTAGAGCTCCCCACTCCTTTTCAGACACAATGAGCCAGAGCAAACAAGAGCTCTCTTATTCCTACTGTACAGGCCAGCCTGGTTCATTTTGACTGAAAGAGGCCAGAAGACACACTTTGGAGCACTCAGCACAGCTGGTGCTGTGCCGAGGGTGCCAGCATGGGCAGGCAGGTGGTGACCTCTCCAGCCTTCACCACCTGAGATGCATGTCTGCACCCTAAGCTGAAGAGGATCTGGGACAGCTGCGCCAGCGGAGCTGTGAGGGCAACAACCTCCAGCAGTGTGGCTTGTAATCTTCATCTGGCACAGCTCTCTACAAAATTAACATCTGTCCACAGCCTAAAGATGTGTTTCAAAGCTGATTTAATTAGACCAGTGCAAGCACCCATCTGGACACTTTTAGCACTTTGGCTCCCACCTAGCAAACAATGGCAACGGATAAAAATTGTTTTCACCTGCCCCAGTCGCAAAGTGGCCAGAAGGAAAGGAGGATGTATCAGCCATGCTAGCATCTTAAATTTTTGACAGATATGTCTGGTGAATCCTGACAAGGTGCTTTATGAAGTTGCCACCCACTGAGATCTCCCTAAGGTGGCCACAGCCCAGAAAGGGCAGCAGGAGGAACGTATGCCTGCAGCTGTGCAAAGCCCAGTGTCTCAGCTGAAACAGCTGATTTTGGTGGGTCCAATGACTGTAGGAATGGTTTATACTGCACTATGCCCTGGTCAGCCATTTACTACGTGGGAAGCTTTCCCCAACCCTTACGCTGCCCTGCAAAACAGTACTGGATAGCAAAGCATGCAAATGCTCCTCATATGATTTAATGCAGTGTCAGCTGGGTTAAACAGCCTATGGAAGTAGCTAATCTACAAAGAAAGGGAGCCCCAGCAGAACAGCAGTAATGAACTGCAGAGGGACAGTTACATTTTAAATTGGTACACATATTTCTGCAACAAGAGCCTGACTATATCCTTGGTTTATATAGCCCGACTATATCCTTACTTTATGTAACTCCTTTTTCCAGCTTAGGCCAAATAAAAATAAATTGGTTGATTCTAGATCAATTACAGTGTCTGCTGAGGATGTGGCATTTAACTAAATTATTTTAAGATAAACCAACGCAAGTTTGAGCATAAATGTTAGAAAAACATATCATACAGCTTAAAAGAAAAATATCTCCTATGGCAACTGAGAGCACTATCATTTTTTCAGCACCATTTGGAGACCGCAGATAACCCAGGTCTCTAACAGATTTTTTTCTAAACTCTTAATAAAAACCTACAATTTAAATTACTTTTAATCTACCTCATGGTTACTATCCATGCTTAAAATCCTTTTAAAGAAAAACAATTGGCATTTTAACTAGTTACAGATGGCAGAGATAAAATTAGTCTTTACAAACCTGTGTTTAAAATGGGATTTTCAGGGAGAGTACTGTTTATGTTTGCTAATGTTATCCAGACTGTCTATTTGTAAACAGGAGTCAAAGATTTACAAACTTTAGCCTGAGGTAAAAGTAACTCAGAAGAATGAGGGAAGACCACGAGCATTAAAATGGCCTGATACACTGGAGCAGCTTTATCCTACACAGACAGGCCACAGCAAGGGGCAAGTCATGAGCAGAATGGAACCCTTCATAAAATGTGGGGGGTTTATGGAGAAAATAATATTGCTAACTCATCAGTCAGATTGGACTTCATGTTCCCTTGGCCTTTTCCTGGTATTTGGACTAGACCAGGATGATAAACAGCAATGTACATAGGCAGACAGGGGGTTCTTAGGGTTCCTGAGCTGCCTGCTGTTTCTGGGAAATGGTCCAAGTTCATGGGCAAGAGGCACACTGAACAAGGGCTCTATTTGGCCTCTCCCCACTGTGGGTTTTAGCTGCTGTTGCAGGTGAGAAGGCTGAGGAGCCTCAGCCATGTCCTGCTGCTCTTGGAAAGCAGACGTCCTCCAGGCGAGAGCACAAACTCCCCTTTTGCTTATCGCAGAGAGACTTGCACAACCTTTTTCCCTCAAAGATATCAAAATGAAGCCATGCAAAACTCAAGAGCTACCAACCATTTGTCATTTGGAAACAGCAGCAACATCGTTTCCATACGTGCACTACACACAGCAGGTCTCAGCTGCCCGTCTGCCTTCAGGTCTTTGTACTTTGGGCACAGAAAGAGTCACAGACAGTCTGGTTCTCCTCGGGCCTTGCTGTGGCACCCACTGACAGGGCAGAAACAGGAAACATTTAAAAAAGATAGAAAAAATAAACCCCACAGCTTACAGATGAAACTCCAAAACAAAACAACCTCTTTCCTTCACAGGATCCTTGTTTTTGCCAAACACACTATGTTTGCTAATAGGCAGTGAGTCATTATTGCCCTCTCTGCAGTCGAGGGCCTCTGGAGAGGAGGCTGTTTTGGCTGCGATTACTTCTGCACAAGTGGTACCACCTGCACAGCATCTCTGTTGCCAGGGTTCACAAGGGAGGACTAGTCTTCAAAAGTCTGCAAATGAGGAAAGGGCAGCGGCAGTGCACGGGGCTCGGGGCTATACCCTACACGCTGTGACCTTCCAACAGGTCCCTCTTCTGTAACTGCTGGCATACTGCATCCTTGTCGTGGTTTGAAGACAGGCCTCAAACACAGAGAAATGGCTATGATATCTGGGCTCACCACAGCTTGAACATACGCTACAACGATCTACTTCAGCCAGACTTCTGGCAGGAAAAACAAGTTTCACATCTGAGTTCCCATTTAAGGACTTCTCCCAGCCATCTCTCAACTCTGCCAGCTGTAGCATCATGCAGGGGTGACAAGCCTTTCCACTGCCACCTCCCTGCCACCACTACTCTCCAGACAGCTGCCCCTTTCTCTCTGTCCCATGTTGACATGGTGGCAATCTGGAGGGCCACGCAGAGATGCACCAGGATGGCCCTGGCTGCCCCTGGGCTTCACATGCTGCTGCAGCTCTCCATCCCCCTGACCTCCAGCCTCAGGGACTGGCAATTAAAGAGAAAACCCAGAGGAATCTGCATCCCAGTAGACAGGGAACAAAGGGGAAAAGGGTCCTTTCCTGATATACCTGTTGGGAGCAGTACAGATTTTGACCTTTGGGCTCCTGATGCTGGAAGGAGAGCTCAGCAGTGTCAGGAGCCCAGCAAGGAGAGGGGAGCTCTGTGCTGGAAGGCACAAGAGGAGGAGGAGGAGGAGGAGGAGGAGGAAAAGAAGGAGAAAAGCCACCCTGACAGGGAATGGCAAATGTCATCACCCTGTAACCTAACCAGCACTGTGGTTGTAAGGACATGAGGTCATCAGTGGTACCACTGTGTTCAGCCGACTACTCATGGAGAACAAAGCAAGAGTCTCTATAATTTGACATTCTATGGTTAAAACAGGTAAATAAATAAACTTGATTTTGAATAGTAATGAGACACATCTGTATTAAGAAACCATTACTGTTTTGTTAAAAAAGTGCCAATCAAAGCAGTGTTTTATAGAGTATCTGGAAGACTGTCCTTTCAGCTATTTCTAGCAAACACATGAGAGTTAATGCAATTTTGATTAATTCAAAGAGTGTTTTTCTTTCTGTAAGAGCCACCGATGTCTCCTGGAAAACATTGTATTTACTTTTTACTACTTTTCTTGGCTTTTAAGTCTAGCAGAACGATGATTGCTACAGTGGGGAGATTCTGTCCCATGTTGTAAGTCTTTGGCAGAGGCTAGATAACACAGTCTTAGGCGGCTGCATTTTTTTGCAGCTGTATGTCTGCATTTCTGTTAGAGATGATGGGTTTACGTTGATCTGAGGACATAACATGAAAGCTGCACTTGTGTGTCATTCAGAATCTTGCTTACTAATGTTCATACACTAGAGGAAAAGATTTTACAATTTAGTGGACCATATAACTACTAGAACTTTTAATTGTAAATTAAAAATATTAAAGAAATATTTGTGGCAATCAAAAGGAGTCCAAGGTTACTGCTTTTTCTGAGAAAGGCAACATACTAAGGAGCAGATTAATCACTGTGTTTTATAATGCAAGAAACAGAAGGAATCAAATGAAATTATCAGTTTAAAAGATTTAAAGAAGACAAAAAGGTTTAAGGGAGACAAATGTGTTCTGTGCATGGTTAATCCAACAAATCTACCAATGAGGAATCTGTGAAAAGCCAAAGTTTAAGCTCTTTCTGAGTTTATGGATAAAGAGTCCAGCAAGGCTGACAGAAAGCAAAGACTCAGAAAATACCTCCAGTTCAGAAGACCTCAGCTGCAGAGCACTGGAAGCAGGAAGATAACCTCCCGGCAAGCATCACTGCACGCTTCCCACACCCTTGGGAAGAGTGCAAGAGCCTGCTACAGGGCATTGCCAGACAGCAAGGGCACAGGGCTAGAAGGGCTTTTGATAATATTTACCAGTCATTCATATGTAACATTAATCCTAAAACACAGACATAATGAAATTATTGTTACGGATGGCTTCATAATCATCCCAAGAGAACAAGCGGGGACATCAATTAATTTTATGGAGAAGAAATAGCAGTGGATTATGAACTTCTACAGAGACCTAGTTTCATGCATTAACAAAACAGATTAAAAACTAAGAGAGAGAAGCTGTGCCAATAAAATTGTCTCCAAATGAAGTATTTCAATATTCTCTCCCATGAGCTGATAAATTTATAATTTTTTTTTACCTTTACAGTGTGTGTACATACATACATATATATGCACTTACATACACTGAAACTTTCCCAAACCCAGACAAAAAACAAGTCTCATAAGAAATCACAGCATCTCACAAAGAAAAGGATAATTCTAAGCAAGAAAGATCTGATGTTTGAACATAGGAGAGTTTTCAGTTGCAGTTATCCTATTCAAGTTATAATGTGTATTTTAAGCGATAGACAAAATCACAAATATCAAAATAGAACTTTCTGCAGTGCCCAATGAATACCTATCACAAAGATAAAAACAACAAAGCAGCTTATTACATACCAGCTTACTGTTTATCAGCTAGAAACACATCTAAGTACATCGTTAATTCAGGCCATCAGAGAATAGATCTGTATTAAAGAAAATTAACTCCATTGGTCAAAGTCAAATAGATAAAACCTCTTTAATAATATATTTGACATAAAACGCATCCACCATCCTCCAGGGTCTTGAAGAAAATCTAAGTGAGAACAAGACCCCTTTGGCTGGTGAAGTTACAGATGTATATGTGTATGCATGCACACACATGCACACATACACACACTTGTCTGTGGTAAAATTATGCCCTGTCTGAGCGAAAAGCAACTGCCTGAACTAAATTATAATAACTTTTTTCAGTTTTACATCTTGATTCCATATCATAAAACTTAAACAGCTTTATCACTGAAAGGAAAGGTCATTTTAACCAAGTCAAGAGAAAACTTCTCCATGTTTTATGTATTTTCAACTTTATTTGCAAGTCAATACGTTCTGAATCTCTGTAGGTTTCCATTAAAGTGGAAATTGCAAAACGCTTTACCCTGATGGAAACTTGAAGTTAATATGCTCTAAGCCTTGCATGACTCCCCTTTTTTATAAATTTTATTTGTATTAACAATTATAAGGAAATTTCTGGAGGACAGATCATTAGAAGTGATTCTGGCATATTGTCTTAGACTAGCCAGAATTTCTTAAGAAATAAATTTGAATCAAGGTTACTGTTTAAAATGCAAAAAGGCTCATTGGCAGACAGCTGCCATGGAGTTGCAGCTGTAAAACAACACTGAGTTTATTGTCATCATTGTAAATTACATCAGTAGATACTTGAATGAGAAACCTGAGCAAAACTCCAGATGCTATAATAAGGCAAAGTCATGTTCACTGATTATGGAATTGCGAAGAGGGTTATCTATGATCCCTTTGACTTTTAAGAAATGTGTATACTTTGGCATAACCCACCACATACCACTAACTCGGGCTGTGTTTGCACTGCAGATGCACCCAAGTCTGTGTCATCTGTGGATAACTCTGTGCTACCTGTGTGTCCCGTTTACTCCTTCCCCAAAGGAACCCCTCTAGTGCTGTGTCTGGGCAATCCAGCTGGTACCACCAGGCCACAGTGCACCACACAGCTTAGGGTCCACCCAATGTACTGGTTATGTGGGCTAACCTCAGCATGCTGCATTTGGGTAAGATGTCTCCATCTATGCTATTTGCTACACAGTGGCATCTTCATCAGTGTGGGGAAGACCAGCTGGACTGGGGACCTCCGAGGGTGACTCTAACACCCCATGATTCAAGGTTAGGTGGGACTTGTTGGCAGGCTGTGATCAGGGCAAATTCAAGTGAAAGTGAAATTAAATCGGTTGCTAAACACTCTGATCTTCAGACCATCCAGGAGTCCTGTGGAGATCCTGCTGAGATCACCCTGAAGTATCACACGCATGCAGAACAAAGTCAAGGTAAAGCTCACTCCTTACCAGCCAAAGGTCAGGCTTTCCTGCCGAAGAGTGGCAAGCTGACTGACAGCTGCAGCTTCTTCGTGCTGTTCCCTGGAGAAACCCAAAGAAAAAGTACTTCCCAGATAGGATGGACTTAAAAAAACTGTAAAATTTTTGTTGCAAGAAATAAAGTGAGAAAACACGTTCAATGCCAGATATAAACATAAGGCACATGGTTTCAATAGAGCTATGCCCATAAAGCCCAAATTTTGTTCTTAATAAGCAGAAGTATAGCTGATGCTGTGTTACAAACTCGTAAATGACCAGTTATCACACTAGACCTCATGTGCACGGTACTGAAAAAACTTCAGGAATTATGCTAACTTCATCCATTTTAATCTCCTATGAGAGAACTGATTTGAAATATGAAATGGCAGTTCACAATTACTTAAGAAAAGCAGAATCTAAAAAGCACTTTTGAAATAACCTGCTTTTACATCAGCAGAACAGTATTATTCCTGATATTATTGATATTGCTTTTTGCTGATGAAGAAATAGAAGCATGTAAGAATAAATAATTGCCATGGAATAGACATTTGACTGAGGAACAGAAATCAGATCTCCTGAAAGAAAACTCTGAGCTCTGCTTTCTTTCTTCCTCTCCATGAATCTGATCATACACCACTAATAAGAGAGAGAGGCTTGCATTTGATTTCAGTGTGTACAGCATCATGCTGACAAATGATTATGTGTATCAAATTGAAGTTATCATATCACAGGAAAAACTGTCATTCTTGTAAGTGAATTTGTGTCAGGCAAATCTGAGTCAAAGGAAGACAAAGCTCTCCTCTCCTCAATAAATTATGCTCGTTAAACTCTTTTTAAAGACTTGTTAGGATATATTACAATTAGTATAAATAGTCAGCTATAGCAGTTAGCAAAATAGACTGATAGGCTCTCCAGAGCTCTATACAACAGCATGAGTTTTTCACTTTCAAGGTTTTTACAAATTAGAAAACAATATTTTTTTTCTTCATAAGCTTTTTTCTTGGGGATTTAAAGCTGCCTGCCTGAAATGTTCAGGTTGGAAATGTAGAGGAAAACAGATTAGTGTTACTCAAATAAGAAAAAGGTCTGATAACAGAATTTAGATTTTTCAATGCATTGTAAGAACAATCCAAACATTTCTTCAAATAAGCAAGCTTGACACTTACATCTTCACAATACATACCAGTTTCTGTATCCAAAAACCCAAACAACCCAGACTGAGACTACTAATCCAAACAGTCCGCCATAGAACTGATGAAAGCAAGAGCAAATCCTGAAGGACCGAGTTGGCTATGTGGCTCAGTGAATGCTACAGTGGGGAGAGGGGTAAGGATCCATATGGAATTAAACAGACTTTTTAATACCTTGTGCTGAAAACTGTTATTTCCATATGTGTAGAGTTGACTCATGCTACCAGAGTGGGATCACAATGCTTCTTTCCTCTTTTAATAAGTACAGACTGTCAGAGCCCTGAGGGCACTGACACCCCTGACTGTCCCTGCCAGCCTTTTCTGGGGTGTCCCACCACCCCGCCCATGGTCCAGGACCCCATTTCAGCCCAGCTGCACCCCCACCTGCAGGCTGAAGTCCTGGCCTGGCCTCAGGTGCTGGGGATGCCCCAGCTGCCTCCAGGCTGCCCTGGTCACTGCTGGGGTGATGGGATGATGGGATGGGCTCTGGCTGGTTAGACCCTGCCCTGCTACCCTGTGGGGAGCTCCATCGCCCCCAGCCCCCGGGAGCAGCCAGCCTTTGGCCGACACAAGATGTGAAGTTGTAGAACTTCAGGCCCATCAACAAGAAATGCAGGTCCTGTGTGAGTGCTTGCTGGGTATCAACGGGGCTATCAAAGGGTGGGCTTGAGTGGAGCTGGTGTTCCTGTGAAGCCTGATCAGAGGCAGGATGCCTTGTGCCTTCTGCTCTTCTATCGAAACCCAAGTCTTTGTTTCAGAATTCAAATGGAATTGAATTCTCCAAACTGTTTAGAGATGTCTTACTAATGTGCATGTCCTTCTGTGTCACAAAGAGGTTAACCTCTCTGAAAATCAAGTTGTTATTTAAAGGTTTGATTTAATCAGGAAGAAGCATACTTTAAAGAAGTGCTATTACCCAAAAGCAGACATTACATAAATTTCTTTCTATTTTTATATCTTCTTGGCTCTGATCTCCTGAATCTGACATTAACCATAACAATCACACATGTGACTAAACCGGGCCAAATTCTTCTTTTTCTATTCCAGTATAAATATAGAAGTAATACTGTTGAAGTAATAGCTTTGAGGTAGACTCACTTCACTAAACGGGATTTTTCTCAGAACAGCCACAGCCAGGAAAGCATGCTGATTTTCAGACCACATTTTTATCTCCTGTACTGCCAAGTTAGAACCCCAGCATGGAGGAGACCACCAGGGTGGACATGAAAGCCTGGCAGTCCCAGAGGCTGGGGACGTACATTAATGTGGGTGGCATTTTGAAAAGCACGTGAGGCTTCCTAAGCTTTCAAAATGCCTTAGGCTTTCAGAAGTTTCAGCCCCACAGCAGTTTGAGCCCCAGTATGGCTTAGGCTTTTAAATGCATTTATTGTTTGTGCCAATGAGGCACGGCCTGCTAAGACTAACGCCTCTGTGAGATTCAGCTTCACAGCCACAACCTCTCCCTTAAGTTTGACTCTTTAGTTTCATGTTGAGGTGCTCTCTTTGGTGCTCCTGAACATGCCAACAGTGCACCGAGGGTCCAGAAGATGGAGACCTTTCAGCTAACTCCGGGCAGTAGATAGTACAGTGACCTGTATGTTTGTACCAGGTTGCTTGGGTATTGAGCCACATCAGGTATGCATGGTTTCAGTCTCATGTTGCTGTCCTGAGTATCTGTGTTGCAAAGCACAGTTTCTGAAGAGAGATCTTCTTCAGAAACTCTGGTCCAGGGGTCCTCAAACGTTTTAACCAGGGGCCCAGCGCACGGATGAAGTGGCAGGCAGCCATCTGCGGCTGCTTGGTTCCCCCCCAACCCCCGGGGGGGGGTGGGTGGGTGGGGCGGGGGTCTCTGTAAATACCGGGGGCCGGACTGAGGACCCTGGGGGGCCGTGTCCGGCCCGTAGGCCGTCGTTTGAGGACCCCTGCTCTAGGCTAAGACAGCCTTCTCATGCTCCAGTTGGTATATCAGAGGTTTTATGGTTCAATCATCATTTATGGTCATTCATAGACTTAGGCACCCAGTTCCCCCCATGATGCATTTCATATGTGTGAAAGTCCTATGTAAAACTTGGAATTTACAGGAAGTTTTGTAAATTCAGCCCAAAGGTCTTAGCATCATGAAATTATTTGTTACCCAGGAATATTTAATTCCAGAATGCTGCTTTTCTAAGTCTGCTTTCAAATGCACAATTGTGCAGTTACCTTTTGAGGGAGCTGTACTGAGTATTTTTCAGGACTGGTATTATCTGAGCTCTGTTGTGCAGGTCTGCTGCTCCTGGGAGCGCAGCTTGGAGCACTTCAGAAATTCCTGCTTTTATGCTGCAACATATAAACTCTCAGTAATAAAGTTCAGAGAGGTTTAAAACAATTAAATTCATACTATAGGGCTTTAACAATGCCTTCCATCTTCTAAGTGTCATATAAATAACAACTAATTAGTCCTCCACAGTCTTGTCAGACATGCATACTTATCCAAATATTGCATTTAGAAAATTAATATTTTATCCTACCTTTGCACTTCCCAGTATGTTGAAGACTGTTTACAGTATCATCTGGATTGAAGGAACCACAGTGCAAGCCATTTCTAGCTAGTGATTTGCCCATGTATGCAAAATTTCCAGTTATCTTGGAAAAGTTAATGGCTTGCTGTGTTGCAGCAGCAGTGCAGAGGGATCCTTTTTACACTTAAAAATATTGCTAACTTAACTATGACTGTTTGCAGTTTGAAAAATGTACTTGTGTCAAGCCCCAGACAGATGTCCTCCTCCACGTAGAGCAGAACAGGGACAAGTCTGGCATGCAGCTGAACATGGCTGCTCCCTGCCCCGGGTCACAGCCTCCACAGCTCCTCTGACAAAGGAGTTTATGGCAGCCTTCTCCAACTTGCTTCAGGGGAAATCAACCAGCTTAGTCCTGCCCAAGCATTTAAATTGCTCCTTTGGTCTTTGCTTAGTTTGATGTAGAATGTAGTCCCTGGCTGGATGCCTACTTTTCCGTGGGGTTCCCAGAAAGGCAATGTGCCTGGGTGATATCATTTGATGAACTTCCAGAAGAAAACAATGTGCTGGGGGAGGAATGTCCCTTTCAGGGTCTGGAAGCTTTCTTGTGTACACAATTGCCTTTTTAAATGGTGAACACTGTTTTTAGTACAATATGCTGTCACCAAGGGAGCAACTACATGAAGGAGAGTCCATCTTCAGAAGTGTCTGTGATTTTATGAACGACATTTACCTTGAGGAGATGAGAATTAAGCCATGCCCAGGGACTAGAACATATTCAGCCACAAATCCAGTGAAGTTCCCAAAGCTCTTGTTGCTGTGTGTCCCCTGAGCTCTCTTTGGCTGGTCCCCATCATTCACCTCCCCACAAAGTGATCACTCTCATGATGGGAGCTCTTTACGGACTTTTGCTCTCAAAGCCCAGGTGTGAACACGTGAGCACAAGGCACAAGCAGTGGAAGTCTGTTCCGTATGACTTGTGGCACTTATCCATGAGTTTTGTTCTTGTTTGTCCTCCTGTGCCTTGCAGTCTGGCATTTTCTTTTTGCGCACATTTTTCCTCTTTCCATGCCATCTGAAATGGTTTTCCTAGTCTATTCTCCAATTCTTTTCTATCATTGTAAAGCTGGTAAAGCAGAATGATCTAAGATAGAGATGGAAATTCTCCTGGCAAGGGCTGGGGAGGAATCAAGAAGAGGAAGCCTGCCTGTACTGGAAGGTGGGAGATGGGCACACTGCTCTAGGATCTGTCCTCATCTTTAGATGTCTACATACTTCCACATGCTTGACTCTGGTTCAGATTCATAACTAACCCTACAAATTGCAGGTCATCCCTGAAGACAACTTGTGATTTATGGCTCCTGTCTCGCTCTCTTTTTTTATATATATTTATTTTATTTTAAGAAAATAGAGAAAACCTTTTAAAGAAGTCTGCATCCAAGGTGTAGGGATATTTGTATCCTGAGTATTCTACTGTTAAATCCTGGCCATTTTTCACTATGCTGCAAGCAAACATAACATTGTCTCCATGTTAATTGCCAACTGCAAACAAGTGGCCCAGCTTCTCGGCTCTCTGTCAAGACAAATTCTGTCAGGTTTCATTTATTTGTGTGTTCTGGTACAGCTGGCAGTGAAATAGCTTCACCTGCCAGCCCTCATGTTAAAATTACCCCCCAGCTGAGCCAGACTATCTCACTGATACACGCCTTGACCAGCTTCTAGGGCATTTTTAGTAAAAGAGCCCTTCCAAGTAATGTGACTGGCTGGAATCAGAGACACTATGTTTCAAGTCAGACACTGAGAAATAAAATTACTCCCACTCCTTTGACATTTTGAAAATCAAACCCATTGAACTTCTGCTCTTGATTATCAGTGCTCTATTTTTCATGAAGGCTTGAGACATGGTTGAAGAATCTGACTGCATTCAATACAGTTTTGAAGGAGACTGTTCAAACATGACTGAGTACAAACTTAAGCAAGTGAGGCTGTTAAATGCCAGCATTGCTAATAAGGCATTTAAGAATTGTTTTCTCAGAAATATTTAGCTAATGTTCCTTCCCACTTAAGACTGATCCTTTTAGGTGCCATCAGCCATTCTGGGACTGAGAATCAAAAGTTCAGACTGCTCAGAAAGTGTCAGGTCACTCTCCCCTTCTTACACAAGGGAAGTAAAGACAATGTAAAGCCATGTGAAGATTGCTGGATTGTGCAGCTAACTGAAGGAGTGTGGTGGTGGCCAGTGGTGGTCTTGATTCCTTAGAGTAAGGAATGGTCTTACAGGTGGAGCTCTAGAAGTCCAGCATAGTCTCCATAACACAAAACGAGCTGGGGGATGCATAAACCTGTGCCCAACTGATGAATGATCAATGTAAAATACCTGGGGGAAAATCCATAATTAAGTCTCATATTTTAAATAGCATAAAAATCATACAGTCCAAAGAAACTGCAGAGTGTGGCATGCTAAACTGCAAGCCACTGTTTCTGAGGCTTTGTAGAAAGGTCAGTGCTGGTGGCAAATTGAATGGCAGGTTTGGACCCTTCAGGCAAGTAGACACAACTGATTTTTGTGGATCATGTTTTGAGAGGGAAAAGACAGGCATAGCTAGCGAGATTTCAGTCTAGTTGTTGAGGGTGTCTCTCTCTGCTTTTCATCCTGACTTATTACCTCCTTCTCCACCTTGTTTCTCCTACCACAACTTGGGGAAGGTCTGTACATCTCACAGTGGGGATGCAAGGAAGCAATGTGAATAAGTATGGACCTATGCTATTGGACAGCCAGAGGACATATAGACTGTCTTGTTCTGCACCACTAAGCCATTGCCAGTGCTGCAGACAGAAAAGGCCCAGGAGCATTGCTCTGTCTCATCTACATCTTTTTGCACAAGGAACTTAAAACACATCTTCTCCTCAAATAGTTGTGCCTATGTATTGGAAGCGAATTCAAAGCTAGCAAGGAAAGACAAAAGTCAGAACACAGCCAGGATAACTTGTGAATAATAATTACTGGCTTCTGACCAAGGTTTTATTTCTAACAGGTTCATGGGAAATCTTCTAGTGTTGTTTCAAAACAATGCCAATAAGTAAATTTTTAGAATTAAGACCTGCATAGCTGAACTAGAGAAGAAAATTAGATCATATACCAGGAAGTCTCAAAACTGGGAATTTGCTACAATCCCTTAATTCCTAAGCTTAAAATAATGTTAATGACATAATAATTAGTTATAAGGTGAGATTTCCTAAAGGCTTGAGTTAAATATCCTCTGCCCAGCACCTAGCTTTGATGGGAATGTAACATACAGACTATCTTCTCAAGGTAGATCATAGAATCATAGAATAGTTTTGGTTGGAAGGGACCTTTAAAGGACACCTAGTCCAACTCTCCTGCAATGTGCAGGGACATCTTCAGCTAGATCAGGTTGCTCAGAGCCCCATCCAGCCTGGCCCTGAATGTTTCTCGGGATGGGGCATCTACAACCTCTCTGGGCAGCCTGTTCCAGTGTTTTACTACCCTCAATGTAATAAAATGCTTCCATATATCTTGTCTGAATCTACCCTCTTTTAGTTTAAAACCGTTACCCCTTGCCCTATCACAACAGCCTCTACTGAAAAGTCTGTCCCCATCCTTTTAAAGCCCCCTTTAAGTATTGAAAGGCTGCAAAAAGGTCTTCCCAGAACTTTCTCTTCTTCAGGTTGAACAACCCTAACTCTCTCAGCTTTTTATCATAGGAGAGGTGTTCCATGCCTCTGATCATTTTTGTGGCCCTCTGGATCTGCTCCAACAGATCCATGTGTTTCTTGTGCTGAGGGCTCCAGAGCTGGACACAGTACTACAGGTGGGTCTCACCAGAGCTGAGTAGAGGGGCAGAATCCCCTCCTTCAACCTGGCCATGCTTCTTTTGATGCTTCTTTTGATTCTTAAGATCTGTCACCTTAACAGACTGTGACAAGGTATTAGGTCCATAATAGGTTTTGTAATGTTTCTGCAATACCAAATGAATCAGATGATCTTTTGGGTTTATGCATAAGGGCAGTGATTATGCTGCTTGGGCAATTTGAATGATGATGGAACAAATGAATCTGCCACCCTCACTTAAAAAAGCTGTTCCAGAAATCACTTCACATTAGAACTGATCAGCATGTCCATCATCTTCTAGTGAATGCCTTGGTGTGTGCTCTTGCTCTACCTAGTGGATTTGGGACCTATTTAAATGCATTTTCTAAACTTGGAATAACATTATACTAATCCTGTGTTCTTACCATTCTCATTATTATTTCTGGTGATGGTTTTGATGAAGATGATTGTTATTGTGAACAAGAATACCAAGTGCTTGTTCTGGATTTCAATATTTGGAAAAAAGAATTAACTCCTCAAATGTTGCCTTTCCCTGAAGAAAAATTATTTGGTATACATAAATGACATTGTTTCCTACCCCAGTTTATGGACAAAAATTTGTATATTTGAAAAGGACAACCAGAAGCCAGGACCAAAGTGTAAATTCTGAATCACTTTCTGCCTACCAATTAACTCTCTATGATCAAATATTTCACTGCAACACAGATGACTCCTGAGAAAGGATATGGGAGGTCTATTCCACTCTCTAACTTCATAAGCCCAGGTGAACAGAAATCTCTGATTTTGGCCTCCTAATTCAGCCTGCAATTTCAAAAGCATGGCCATATGTTATCCTTCACCTTTAACATTGTAATTTACCTTTTAGAGCACTCACCAGGAAACAGGGGCATGGGTTCAACACTGTACATCCTTCCTTGATCTGAGGAGATTCACACATTCCAAGAGACTGCTGCAATAACAGAGACACCTTCCACCTCTCCTTTTAAAACTGGACCATGGTGCAGGAAGAAATCCAAGTGTCTAAAGGCAAAGGGCAAGAGAAGTCCTGATTCCGTGGCCTAATGCATGGTTTCCCAAATGTCATTTGTTGGGTACCACTGTTGGAAGCAGCCTTCTGTATTCCCCCCAAAGCCTAAATTCAGGACTGTAAACATCACCTGAACATTATCACCATTACCTCCCAATCCCAGCTCTGTTCCCCTTCCTGCAGTCCCACCACTCTGTTTCACAGCCACATCACTCCTTAGGACCCCCAACCCATAGCTGAAAGCTCCATGAATTCTCCCCCATGCCTTGTACTTCCCAAATTGTTTCTCCAACCACAATGCTCCAGCCATCTAAGGCACATCCTTACTCAACAACCCTGTTCTGCTCCCATTTCCCAAATGTCTTTTTCCTATGGCCTTAGCAGAAACACATGTTTCAGGTTAATTAATTTTCTGTAGGCACATGAGAAGAACAGCAGGGGAGGTCTGGGAGCTGGAGACACCACACATCAATAGGTTACTGGCCAGCCAGTGATAGGACCATTTGTGTTAAGGCTCTTACTCTGATTTATAAAAGATCCTGGACATAGGCAAAACCAGAGGTTGTTGACATTGGTTTTGCTTGGCCTGTGTGCAACACTGTGGGAACATCTAGCTTACTGATTTAGACCTTCTTCTGGCAACAGGCAGTTTTGTTCCAGCCCTTGATCCTTAGGTCAGGTCTGCTTCTTATCCATCAGCTCTGTGCAAAACACATACGCAGTCTTAGGCATGAACTTCCTCTGAGCTGCTCCCTCCTGGCAAAGTGCTTAAAGTTGTTCTCTGCAGAAAGCTTTGTTGTCCCTGATTTAAGCCCTATGAAAATCCATGAGCTTTATTTGGGTATACTCAGTAGTGCATCAGAGCAAATGTTGCTGTGAAATTTGTGCTTGTAGCTAACTACTGCTGTGGAGTTATCATTTGCTGCTCTGCTGTAATGTCAAGCATTCATATGTTAATCCACTCTTGCAGGCTGTTGTGCCTGACTCTACTGTAAGGCTTTATCAAATGACAGCAAAATTAATAGTTTGGCTTCTGCCAATTTGATACAAGATGCTGAAGATGAAAAGCAGAATATACATCACTGAAGATAATTTTGGAGCATTACTTATTTCTCTCCGACTACAATATTTTCATGCTTTTTTCTGCATTGCCATTGATACCAAGAGAGTTTCTAATTTTCTATTCTATGTTTCTAATTTTCTATTCTGTAAAACAGTAAAGATTCTTCATAAAGACTGTGTATGTGTATATGCTGGATGTTTTCCTTGCTGAATAGACTTGACCATGCCATATACCAGATGAAATATCATGAGCTGCAAATAAATGTAACAGTTTGGGGTTTTAAATCAATCAGTCAATGCCAATCAGTATCACAGAGAAGGGAAAGGGAGCAATGATTTCTAGATTGATTCACTTTGCAATTTCTTAACTGAGTTTGAGAATGAAACTGAGTTTCACAGTAAAAAAGATAGATGGTATTTCACACATTTTTCTGAATGCCCCATTCCATTTCTTCTTTTTTTCTCCACAGAAACCGGTGCACTCTGATTTCCTTGAATGCTATAAATTATCTCTGCAGGAATGGACAACCCTAACAGAAAACCCCACACAAGTCTTCTGAGAAACCAGCAAGGGAACTAGAAAAAACAGCTTGAATTGCAAAATCTCACATGACCCATGACTGACCCTTTGCTAATGCAACACTAATTTAAGACACCTTTGTACATAAGGTACTGCAAATCCTCAGCATGTTACTGTTTGCACAGTGTTTTTTCTTTAGTCTCCCAGTATATGGTGGAACAGAAAAACCCAATTTACATTCATATGTTTATGAAAACACCCAAATACTATGTATCAAACTTTAAACAATTTTCTTGCAAGATATTGCAATGCAGTTCATTTCATATGACAGTCCAAGCCAGGCTTAAAAAACCCCATCCCACTAGCAGCCCATTCACACTCCCTCCATTCCCCTCAGGGCAGCTGCCTGATTCGACCCATTAAAGGTGAAGTAATTATTTGTGTTGTGGTCAGCAGGGTTTCCAACCAGGCACTGAAGCTGTAGCTACAGTCTTTCTAGTATCCTTTCTGCAGGGTCAGCAAGTTTCTGCTGCAGTTATTCAGCTTGGATATTCATTTGCAACCATAAGGGCAAATTTCAAAATGAAATCAAGGTGTAAGCTTTGTTCTTACTAGGAGAGACTGCTCCTATGGGCACATCCTCCCGGCAGATAAAACTCCCTTCAGCAAGAAGGCTGTTCTCCATAAAGCTTATACAGGTCCCAATGACAAAATAAACTATGCAAGCAAAGGACTTTGCATTGAAAAGTCCAGATTCCCTTTTTAACATGTCAAAGTTTGATCCAAAAAAGCTGGTATTTGCTAGTTATACTATGTCCGTCTACAGGCTACTTGAAAGACATACAGTAACACATATGGTGATGAGAAAAAGGTCCAATTGCACAGATATTCCTCCTTGCTTCTTACGTGGATTCTGGTAATGCAGAAATCCCAGGTTAATCTCTGCATATGTGCCTGTGCATAATGCACTGCAGCATCACACTTATTAGCATAGTCACAGCCATCTGCATGTGACTTGAATGCCATAATATGTATAAATAATCTTATTTGTATGCATTTTTTTCAGATCCAAGGATGTTTGTGTTGCTTTACATTACAAGTTTTGCCATCTACACAAGCGAACAACCTGTTCAAAGCCAGTTCAAAGGAGAAAATTACTACACCAGATACATCTGTAGCATCCCTGGTTTGCCAGGCCCTGTGGGTCCCCCTGGAGCCAGTGGATCCCCGGGGCCACACGGACGCATTGGTCTTCCAGGAAGAGATGGTAGAGATGGCAGGAAGGGAGAAAAAGGTGAAAAAGGGAGTGCAGGTACTGAACATTTGTGTAATCTAACACAGTAGTACAACAAAGTAAAACCTTTTTTCATCACTGTTATACATATGTATGTATACACACATATATATGATGAATGTGTGTATGTGCCTGTGTGGGTTTGTGTGATGCATGTATATATAGTGAGAGAAAAAAAATATGCAGATATATTTTAGATATGTCTAATATGCATATACTGAAATCTGTGTAAATAAATGTAAATGCGTAGCCTACCTGCACATAGATGCTAAGAAAAAGTCTGGGAAAATGAAGCTAGTGTGGTGTCAAATAAAAAGTCTCTTTTGTGCCATTAGCCAGGATTAAATGATTAGCAGGTATTAGGCGCACACTAGAAGTGCTCAAATAGTAGGAGATATTTAGTGCACAAGTATCATTATATAGGCAGCCACGCTGCCGTCCTTCCCATCCGCAGTGCCCCTAGTTCCGTCAGCAATTGACTGATTACATATAAAATTCTTCAACGTGTTATCAAAACAAATGAAGAAAAGTAGGAATATAGAAACAAAGGAGGCTTAGGCTGTGAAGCCCAGTCCTCTGTTCCAACCTGCTATTCCTTTCACAAACTTACTATAAGATTTTGGAAGTATTTTTGGAGTGTTTTGGAATTCTGACCTGTTTTTCTTGTTTGCTCAGGCACACACAATAGGTCACACAATCATTTACTGAGATAATATGTGCAACGATTAACTAACTTAAAATGTTTTTGAAGGTTTAAGAGGAAAGACTGGGCCATTAGGACCAGCTGGAGAAAAAGGAGACCAAGGTCAGTCTGGTAAAAAAGGACCTGGAGGATTGACTGGTGCCAAAGGCGAAGTAGGTCCAGCTGGACCACCTGGACTTAAGGGAGATAAAGGAGACCGAGGAGAGCCAGGTGCACCAGGGGTCTGTAAGTGTGGAAAGATAGTGCTGAAATCTGCCTTTTCTGTTGGCATCACCACGAGCTACCCAGAAGAAAGATTACCAATTGTATTCAATAAAGTTCTCTTCAATGAGGGGGAGCATTACAACCCTTCCACAGGGAAGTTTATTTGTGCCATCCCAGGGATTTATTATTTTTCCTATGATATCACCTTAGCAAACAAGCATCTCGCGATTGGGCTGGTTCACAATGGAAAGTACCGGATAAAGACATTTGACGCAAACACAGGCAACCACGATGTAGCTTCTGGATCCACAGTGATCTACCTTCAGCCAGAAGATGAAGTATGGCTTGAGATCTTCTACACTGACCAAAATGGTCTCTTTTCTGATCCAACATGGGCAGACAGTTTGTTTTCTGGATTTCTTTTATATGTTGATACAGATTACCTTGATGCTTTATCAGATGAAGATGAGCTCTGAAGCAGATGATGTCAAAGGACATTCAAACTGGACACCCCAGCACAGGATCTTATCTAGCTGTGTGGGGGACACAAAGTGGGGAAAAAAAATAATCAGGAGTTTATTTTTGCTTTCACAGGAACAAAATCTGAGTTCATAAGAATCTTTCTAGAATCTACGCTGGATTTTTTTACTAAACAGCAGGGATATCAAAAGGAACTGTAATTAACAAAAGACTGCATCACTCCAGGACTGACTCCTCCTGAAAGTTATGTTTATAATACTATTTAAACAAATCTAAGATACTGTACATTGGATTTTATATAAAATATATTAAGTTGCAATGTAGAATGGTTATTTTGTATATGACATTAAAGTAAAATCGAACAATTGATGGCAATATAATCTTTGGTCATTTTAAGACAGGAAATACAATAGAACCAGAGAAAACATTGATTTTAAAAAAGGAGAGGAATAAAATACGAATGCCTGTTTCAGGGTGCAGCTGAACAGATCACAAGGACAGTCCCATCTAATATTTACACCAACAAATGATATTCATAATTAACTATCCTCCTCATAAATACATGAAGATTTGTACTAGCTGAGGACTGCCCAATGACAGTCATAAAAAACCAGAACAAAGTATTAAACATTTAAAGTCATTAAAAACTAGGGGATGTAAAAACTCGGAGACAGACAATCAGTATTCAATATGGGTATTTTCCATGTAATTCCAAGAGGATCTGCTGTTCTTTCAACGCTGTTCAGTATCTTTAAGAGAAATGTGGAAGAAAAAAACCTTTTTGCTGAAGAAAAATATGGATGCCAAAACCCCTGATAGAACAGTAACATTACAGTATTAAGAATAAATTATATGGAACAAACTGAGTCACATCATTAAAGCAGATTTACGTATATTAGAGTATGGCCAAATGCAATGAAATAAACTTAGGTCTCACACACAAGGTGAAAAACTGAGTTTGGGAAATCAGTGAACTTGGAAAAGGTACACAGGACCTCATGGATAATCAGCTAAATACGAGTCATCAGAGTAGGCTGCTGCTGCAGCCCTTTGGATGTATGATAAATGGAATTACAAGTAGGAGTAAAGAGTAGTTACAAAGCTGCTACTTCTGTCAGTGTTTTAAAAACTTACTCAAACATTGGAAAAAAGATATGGTTGTAATTCCATCCATGTGGTTTACACAAAAGATCTAACAAGGTCAATTTATTTTTCTTGTCAATGAAGTTAAGAGGTGATTTGATTGAAGTTTGCAAGTACCCGTCTGGAGATAAAATTTCTGGTAGTAGCTGGCACTTCCTTCTATCAGATAGGAGGAGCACAGGAAGATCCACCAGTGAGAAACTATCGATTCCCACTGCAAATGGGGAACCCATTTTGCCAGTAATCAATCATTGTAAAAGTACCTAGGAACATCACGAGTTCTCCAGCGTTCAACAGCTTTAAGTCAAGACTGGCAATCTTTAATGGGGTGCTCTTACTTTTCAAGAATTTTCAGTATTATTTTATTCATCCCAGATTTACAGAAACCTGCTATTTCTAACAGTTATTCAGACATTTTCAGATGCATTGAAGTGGTCTGTGTTGATGTCATGGTTTAACCCCGGCTGGTAATTAAGCCCCACGCAGCCACTCACTCACTCCCCCCTCACCCAGAGGGATGGGGAGGAGAGTTGGAAAGGAACGTAAAACTCAAGGGTTAAGATAAGAACAATTTAATAATTGAAACAGAATGAAAATGAAAGACCACTAACAACGATGACAATACCAGTTATAACGAAAAGGGGAAGGGAAAGAATAACATCCAGAGGGGAGGGAAAGGAAGAAAGGAACACGTGGTGCACAACACAACTGCTCACCATGCGCTGACCGGTGCCCAGCCAGCCCCCGAGCAACGACCTGCCCACCCCAGCCAGACCCCAGCTATATATACTGGGCATGCCGTCCCATGGTATGGAATATCCCCTTGGCTAGTTCGGGTCACCTGTCCTGGCTGTGTCCCCTCCCAGCTCCTTGTGCCCTCCAGCCTTTTCACTAGCAAGGCCTGAGGAACTGAAAAGTCTCTACACCAAAGCCAAAACACAGCACCGCACTAGCTCCTGAGAAGATAAAGTCCATCCCAGCTGAAACCAGGACAGCTACACAACTCCTGATCCCATTTTATTTATGACCAAGGCGGAGAGAAATTTCTGGGGTTTTTCTGTGTATTTGACTTAATTAAGAAAATCACAACCAAATAAAATTACACAAAAATTCAGCCGTGATTGCAAAATTACCACTACAGTTATGTATGAAATATTAGCCTATGCACCCTGTATCTGTGCCCTTATCTCCCCATGTGTTAATGTGCATGTCTTTGAGTATGATCACTGCTTTGTGCAGCGAACAGGTGCAAAGTCCTGTCCACAAATCAAACTGTCAATGCCTATACAAGCCTTGTTTTATTTGACAGTGAGAGATGTGTGGCAGAAGACAAAAGTGGATTATTTTTCTAAGTAGACATCTAATTTTTTAGTGTTATACAAGTGCTGCTTCCTGTGAAAAATATGGAAGAGAACACTTACAGATTCAGTTTATCACTGTGCTGTACAATCACTTATAAACCCGCAACTTAAGCACAATATGAGTGCAAAATGAAGCCAAATCATAATTCTCAACCATGATTGATGCCACTGTTTCACTGCCATCAGTGCCTATCCAAGGCAAAAAGACTGTTGGCATTCTCAGCACTGTATGCGCTGAAATTCCACAGGACAGAAGAGACAATCATATCAGGCCTGTTACTTCCAGGAAACATGATTCAACAAATGCAGGATTGGACCTATAATATGTATTATGCAGCAAAAGTAAATAATAGAAGAGTTTAATTACATGTTTATTTAAAAAAAAAAAAAAAGTGTAAGTAGGTTTGCAACATTGGAATCAACAGAAAATTTATGTTAGGAATAACAGGTCAACTTTTATTAGAATTAGAAAATCTATAAAGCCAAACTTAAGAGTATGATCAATTTTCTTCAGGCGCTACAGAAACATATTTGGTACTTATAATAAATCTGGAAATTTTCAGACAAAAATATTTTTTTTACAATTGAATAGGGGAAAAAATAGGGCTTTATACTGAAATATTCCTGGTTGCAATCCTAACCAAAAGCAAACAGCTTCCATGTAATAATCTTGTAAAAATGAATGGAATATAAAAAAGATATTTTAACCACACCTATGTTGAAAATGACATCACAGGAAGAAGTAAACCAAGAGTTATTGCTTCCCTTTACTTAATTTTAAATCTATGTTTGTACAATCATAGAAAAGTCATTTTAGCTTCCCTAAGTTTTCCCATTTGGATTCTGTAGTTATTTGAACAGTTTAGTATTTTGGCATGAACTGTTAAAAATATGTAATTATGTTGAGTTATTCCTACCAGTTTTGGCAAGAAGAATCTTTTTACTTACATATATATACATGGACAACATATGTATATAAGTAGTATGTGTCCCTGCACTCACTCAGGATCTCAAGACATTACCCTAAAATAAATCATTGCTATTGCTATTATTTTACTTGAAAATAGATCAGCTCTGATGACATGATATTTCATTAGGGGTACTCCTCTGTCTAAATTTGAATTTATATGGAAAATATCTTGGGTTGAAGTCTTCCCAGTATTTACACCAGTAGGTGGGTAGGTCTAGTTTGGTTTCAATAAATTGTAGGATAACAAAGAGCAAAATCTCTTTGGGATCAAATCTAAAATTAATCAAAGATTTCTACACAATATATATGTCATCCTATACATGCCATAGTGCCATATAAAATCAGACATCCAGACCAAGTCAGTCATCTAGACTTTGCTTACAGTCAGCAGAAATTAGTATCACTAGGAGAAACTCTCAGGAGGAAGCATGTCTTTTCTGCAGCACCAACTCTTGGGCTTCCTGATCGAGGTTGTAAGAACTCATACAAACCTGAGACCACTGGGAAACCTTCCAACAATATTAAGATTACTGTTCCTGAGATTCATAACTAAAACATATATATATTTACTTGAAATATAAGTATGCAAATATACATAAGTAAAAATAAAGTTATTTGAAATAGCTCCCCACAATCTTTTACTCTCAGACCTTATACTTGGTAGAGTGACATCAAGGAAGAACTCAGTCACATGTTCCATTGATGAACATTTTTGACCAGATACCTAATTACATTAAACTCCATCTTCAAACTGATACGAGTACGTTACTTTGAATAAATACCTTCACTTTCTTCACTACTGGTATTAATGTCCATGAAGTTTAGGCTATTACACAATTTTTTCAGGAGCAATAGGTCCTAAAGATTTTTTTACAATGCTCAGACAACACAGAGGAAATATTTACTAATGGATATCAGTACTGAGAACATCATCTACATTCTTCAAATATTTTTGAATCTACCTAAGACCATTTATGTACTTTTGGGATGGGCAAAAATATATAAAACTGACAAGTAGCTTATTTCATTCCCTACCAAGTGTGTTTCATTAGTCGGTGCAGTTCGTATAATACTTCATTTTTATTTACCTTCCACTAGGTTCAGTTCATATTCATTCACTAAGACATTTACTGAATAATTTACTTTTCTCTAATTGGTTTAATTTATCCATTGGCAGGTAATTCACACTCAGGATAACTATACTGATGCTGTACTAGACAATTTGGTCAGTAGGAACTTCAGTTTTATGTGGAAATGCAGCTTACTTTATATTTGTCAGAAAGTGATGAATCCCATCCAAGAAACAATACATGAGAGTAAATAGGAAAAAATAGAGCTGAGAAAGCAATGCACCACAGCCTTTCTCAATGAGTAATACATTGCTTTCAAGAAGCAATTTATTCCTTTCAGTACCAACCATTTAGACTTCAGCTCAGAGAGCATTCAGAGCTTATATTCACTTACTTGTAACTCCTCCAGTCAACACTCCCAACTGAGGTTATGTCAGTATTTCTGAATTTCAGAGGCATGATTCTTCCTCACATCAACCTCAAGACATTTCCAGGTACTCTCACGAAACTATTGGTCTCTGATACTTGGTTTTGTCCTAGCTGTACACCTCAGATCCATTCATGAAAGTTACTATCTAAAGCAAAAGAAAAATTAATTAGACATATTATGCATATATTTTTAATAGTAAATATATACAAAGAAAAAGGTGTCTTGGATTATTTGGCATTTGGCTTAGATCCCTAATTTCTGATTATATTTATTTTGGTATGATCCAGCAGCTACCTGCTGGAAGAGGTGTAAGGAGATCTTTTTCCTCTAGGCAGATTTTTCCTGCAGCAGCAAGTATTAGCATACAATTTATCTTACCTGACTTTAATCTCTAAAAGCTCAAAGATCATTGCCTAGGCTAAATTAGTTGCTGGCTCTCCTGTCATCAGTGCAAAGAAATAGATGGTTAAATCTCAGTTTGGATGACACTGTATTGGACACCTACTTTAACAAAGGAGGAACCAGGGCGAACCTGTCTCTTCACATTACCTGTATCTACATGATTAACTTAGGTTAGTCTTTAACTTTGGAATGATGAAAAAATAAGATGTCTGCTCTTAAAGAACAATCCGCTAAGTGGAAAAATTGGCATAGTTTAATTTGGCAATTTATATGTCTCACAATTAGAGAGAAGATGTGGATTGATGACAACAGAGAAATACCCTTATAATGATGGAAGTGACCTCTTGTCAGACCTTTCATAAAGTATTGCTCAAGTTCCTCCTGGGACAACTTCAACTACAGTAACTTGGCTATTTTACAGTATATTAAGGTGGGCTAGATAATCCCCTAATGCCTCCAAATTCAACACACTTAAGCCTATATAAAATACTGAGCTTGTCAAGGATGCTTAATTTTAAGTGTAGAAAATCTAAAAGTATCCTGGAGTGTTTCTACCTATACCAAAACAAAATTATAAATTTGTTTCTTTTCAACTTTAAAGCACCTGTCAAAATCCTAAACACAACACAAAACATAATGCAATATTTGTAAAACCATCTCTGTGAAGGAATAGCCTTGTTTACATGATGTGAACAAAGGGATAAAAAATAATCAGTTCTTGAAAACCATAAATGAACTATGATTCTCAGCAGGCTCTAAAGTGAATTTTTAGCAAGACGCACTTGGGATTTCTAGAAATGAGTGAATTTTATGTAGGAAATGTATGAGCAGTCCCTTTTATTTCTCTACTTTCAACAAAATGTTATCCTCAGCTTCAGAAGACAGTGGAAAGGATTTTAAATTTTTAGTTAAAGAACAATCTCTTTAATCATCTTAAAACTTGCCTACCACTGATGCTGATGTCCCTTCCACATATCATCTGCGTTCACCCACACTCTGTCAGATGTTCTGGTACATGAACATGGATTTCTAAACTGGGCGTGACAAATTTCAGGAATTTTTATTGTGATTTCTGTCCTGTTGGAGTAAGGTGTGATCAGTTTTAAATAACCAAGATGAGCAGAGGTTGTTCTTCCTTGCTTGCAGCTTCCCTGAAACTGGGATCACTATAGAGTTGCACAGAGTACTTGAAATTCCTCTTCTAAGAACACAGCAACACATATTCTTATTCTGTAAGCCATCTGTTGCAGATGACTTGTAAGATTTGCAGTTTTGCTTCCAGTTTCATTTGTTTTTACAAGTTTTGCCTTTGATTCCAGGCAGGTAAAATGAGACATATATGGCAATTCAAGCCTTACTTTACCCTCAAAGCCTCAAAACTGTTTTAGTGCTGAACTTGGGGTCCGTGATCCCTCAGCCTGCCCGCTCCCAGGGCAGCTTGCACCACGGTCACTACAAGCTGCCATCTAGCCTGCCCATGCTAAAAGCCATCCTTGGCCATCCTTGACAAAACAATAGTTTATGTCTAATTGTGACAGTGTAAAGCGGCTCACATCATCTTACATGGAGCACTAAATCTGCTGTCCAGTGTAATCCATGACATTGGGCTTGCCTTTGTTTTTATAAACTGACTGAGATAAGTGAGTTGTTCTCCGCCCCAGGAAACATATGTGGTTTGAATTTTGTATGTCTCCTGTGAGCAGAGTCATTGTACTGTCATGTATTTTTAAGCAGCTTTCCATCCTGTTAAGCAAAGTTCCCCCACTGCTCCTTTAGGTTATTATAACAATGTTCCTTACATAATGCTGTTCATATTTGTCCATCATTTAATCTGTTTGGACAACTGTTTCTGAGACTGGAATAAATTGATGGGACACAGACTTATCAGCAAAACAAGATGCTGAACCTGAGTCCTTGCCAAAACTTTGTATGAAGATTCGCTCACTGGATCATTTCCACAGTCCTCTACCTACAGTGAGACTTAGCAGATAACAGATTGTGTACTGTACCCTACGAAACCTCTCTTCTGATTACATTTCTTCTGCATTCTTGAAAGCTGCTGTCATGTCAGGTGTCTTCTAGCTGTGATCGCTCCTCTTTTAGCAATTAAAAATGCATCGCCAAATCTTTTTATCTACTATGACTGTTTACTTCTTCCCATGGTCTCCTTCTTACAATAGTATCAGAATCAGTTTAGCCATCTTCTTTCATGTGATTCCAGCTACTAAAACTTTGCAGTAACAGACCTTCAGATGTTATAGGGACTGATTATATAAAGACAATTATAAATAGGTCTAATAACAACTTCATTTAGTGTCAGCAGTATTGTTTATTCTGGTCATACTGAAGTTACTAATACACATGTTAACATAAGAAATTACTTTTTTAACAATTCATTGCAGCAGAAAATACCCCTCTCTGGATTTGACAGGAAAACTATAAATTGCTTTATATCTCTAAAAATTAAGAATTGTATATAAGACAATCCACAGTTCTACAACCCATCTGATAGCACTGACATTTATCTACATAAGCTGGTTGCGAGCATTTAACAAGCAGATAACACATCCCTCCTCTGCTTCTCTCACCAGGGCTGAAGTATTTCCCTTTAATCAGGCTCTAGAATAACCTAACGAAGCCTTCATGTTCTTCTTTCTTCAGCTACAGAAGTATGAAAGTATACTGATAACTTTATAAAGTTATGATTTCTCTTTCTTTTTGCTGTGGCTTCAGGATCCACTTTCCCCCAGTCAGATATCTTTTCATCCTGGTGTGGCAAAAAGCCTGTGTTTGCAAACTACAGCTGCTGAGAGTTTATACCTTTTTTAATTCTGCTGTTTCCCATTATTTTTCCCCAACATGACATGCTAAGAATGCTGAGGCTTATGCTGTTTTCTAAAGGTCATCTGTAAACAAAAACGCATCTTTGTCCTCTTGATACAGCTTTGGTTAATACTCTACCAAATTTTGGTTATTACTCTAAAGTAAAGAGTACTTTAATGCATTGGAAAGCAGAGAAAGCAGCTGGAGAACAACTGGCTACTAATTGTTCTCTTCAAGGATTTTATCCCTACATGACTGATGCCAGGGATTTTTTTCAGGGTGAAATTAATCTTAAAAAAAAAATTACTTGCTGAAATGTTGGCATACAGTCTGAATTAGAGGATTAACAACTCCACTTAGGAAACAGAGCTCTCTGCAAATGGCTGATATTCAGGAATTGCTGCTCTGAATTGTACACATCACAAGAAGAGTCTGTGCCTCTCCTCTACTTTCAGAAAAAGTACAAAGGAATCAAGTCAGATAATTTAGCAAAGTTAGGTACTTAAAGGTAGGAGGAGTAACTGCCTTTCTTTCAGTGTGAAATAACCATCCTTGATCTTGAAAAAATATACCATGAATACTTTTTTTTGTTTTCCAAGTCAGTGCAGTAACTGAAGTGCATTGCTGCCTGCAGGAGTTGCAATCGCTTCACCCTCCCCATACTTTATTCATGACTTTCCCTTCTACTGTAAAAGAAACTGTTTACAAAAAAGAAGTCTTCCGGAACTGTTTTAGTGACTAAGGAGGAGAATCTGACTCTTTCTCTTTAAAAAGCAAAGCTGAGGCTTTGTTGCTAGGGGTAGTATTGTGCTTGGCTCTTGTTTGTACTCTGAAAGCTGCTGCATAAGAAAACCCAGGTAGGAAACAAACGTTTTCCTTTAGAGCTGTCTTAATATCACTGTGTTCTGTGTGTTTTCCGGAAGGAGACCGGTTTAAAAATCCAAAATCCTCAACATTATTTTCTAGGTACTTTTGATGTAATTACTTTTTTAAAGAGCAGTGAGAGCAGCTTTGCTGCGTTTCTGTTGTTAGTTTTAAGTGCTTTGGAAACCGTCTCTGAGCTAATGGAGAGCTTTATGGTTCTTGCATCCAGTTGTTTATTACATTTTAAAGTGTCTGCTATAATACTTAACTTCAAGAAATGCTAGAAAATTGTTTAAGAAGGTGGCTTTAAGGCCCTTCTGCTATGTTGCCAGGGTTCTCCATTTACATGTGCTTTTAGGAAAGACTGTTTAAATTTCATACATAAAGCTTGATATGAAGAAGAGGTTTATATGCCACACAGTAAAAATGCTGCTGCTTCTTGCAGTGCTGTGTTTTTTTGTGCTATGGAGAGGGCATTTGATGAACCTTGCCTGTAGCAAGGAAATGTTGCCAATTTTGGGTACATTACCCTTCGCCCTGGTGCAGGATATTACCGAAGGAATTGGTACTGAGGGAACCGGTGCCGAGGCAAATGCACAGGTGGTTTGTGTCTGTGAAAACTACTTGTTTAGTGTGAGTTCAGCTCCCTGTGCTAGTTGAGAGTTATTTAGAAACCTGAAAATCCCTGGTGCCAGTAGCTGCCAAGGGCTAAGCCTCAGGAAGGAGATAACCATGTTGCTCCCCCTCAGCTGCTTTTTTCTTAGGCATCTCTTTAAGAGGTAAATAGGGATATGAAGATCACTCTTCATATTCTAGCCTGGGCTGGAAGCACTTTTTGAAGCAAAAATGCACGAGCCTGTACACACCCAGTACAAAGGAGTGATGGGGCAGCAACAGATGACCTGTGTAGGCCTACTTGCTACAAGACCCTCTTGCTAGAGATTTATCCAGGTACAGAAAAAGGCTCCATGTTTTATTTCCATGAGTTGTTTCATGGGAATTTTGAAATGCAGAATAAATTGTGCTATTGCAAGTTATTTCATGTTAACTCGGTGCGTAGGCACTGGGGTTTTACACTGGTGCAAGCTTTGTGCTGGGAACAAGTACGGCTGAGGTCGCTGTCTTGTTGATTAAAGGTAAAGCAGGACAGGAACCTGCAGCAACAGTAGCAATGAAATGAGTTGTACAGGTATAAATTTAAAAAATTCTTAAATGCTTATAATCAAATACAGCAACTTTCTAGTGTAAACAAAGCTGAAGTGATTTGGTAGCTTCCAGGTCTGGTAAAGCTGAAAAGCCAACCAAGCCCAACACTGACAGTAGCAGAAAAAGGTATTGAATGTGTCTAATTATCTGAATTTAGCAGCTAGCTTTATGGACTGTAGGTGGGTTGTTTATTTAAAAAAAAAATAATGTAACAAGAGTGTTCATACAGTGTGTAGAGACCCACATTATTCACTATTATATGGAATAATTAAATAAATGGATACATATATTTTTGAATCATTCCATTCTGAAAAAGATACGGTTTTAAAGTACTAAGGCTGTATGTTAAATGGTATGTCATTTCCGTGTTCAGGGTGCAAAGGTTACATGGAATGTGTCTCACAATCATTACGCACATATTAAAGCATATCTCTCATCAGTAATTTCTGTTGCTTGTGACAGCTAGATGTCAGCCACCAACCAGATGAGCCGCAGCGAAGAATCCCAGATGATAATCATGAAGGTTAGTGTCCCATTAGCTGAGACAAAAATGGTGCATGATCCTTTTTCACTGGAGTAAAAGGAATCTTTTACATATATAACTGCAAAAAGTGAAATAAGTAAGTGTCTTGTAAGCTCTTGTTAACCCTAGGTCAGTACCATTCCAGTTAACGCAGGTTTGCATAATTACTTCCGTGCAAATACACTGCAACATACGAGATACCATATGCTGTGAAATAGGCACCTTTAATGTGTATTTTGTTCTATTTCATGTTGACTACATTATCTTCAAATTATTGGCTAAATATATTTAGTCTTGAGTAGGTTGCAAAAACAGAAAGTTACCCTATTTTCTAAGCTGCAGAAATACTTTTGAAGTGATCACGTTTAAACTGTGCTGGTGCTATGTCAATAACATGTCTGAAGGAGGTAAAAAAACCCCCAACCAAATCCTCTTTGTGGTATGAAGAGGAGAAACTACAAAGATAAGGCAACATGCTCTCCAGCTGTCAGTAGGCTTTAATCCAGCTAATAGCAGTGGTTGCCACCTTCAGTTAGTTTCAGGACTGGGGCACGCCAACGGCATCACTGGGACATTTTATATATATATATAAAAAATACACACACACATATAGCGAAAGTTGCATAAACCATGTGTTTGGATAGACCAGAGATTACATCTGTGGGTCTGGTGTCAAGGCCTGCCTCTACCCCACCCCGCAGCTCCCTCTCTCCTCTCTCTGTGAAAGGAGTTCCTGGATGAGGACCCTGCCCAGGTGGAAATGCTGAGGAGGACCCTGACAGCTCGCAGGCACAGGAGACAGAAAACGGTGAACGGCCTCTGAGTTCCGCCCCCCACATCCCCCCGACGGCCAGGCCCAGCAGCCGCCCCGCACTCCTTCCGCCGGCTGCCGGCGGGCCACCACAGCGCACGCGCAGCGCTGCCAGCGTCACCGGCGCGCAGGCGCGCTCGTCCCACCGGCGGCGGCAGGGCCTGGGCCCGCCTCCTGTCCTGTCTCGGCTCCCCTCACTCATGCACCGTCCCTCGCCTTTTCCGTCCCCCTGCAGCTACCGGAGGCTGCCGGTCCCCCCGAGCCGCGGGCGGAGGAAAGGAGCCGCGCCAGCATGGCCGCTGCCCCTGGGGCGCCGCGTGGTGAGTGACTCCGCCGCGGGCGGGGCGGGGCCGGGCCAGGGGCGGGGCGCGCTCGCGCCGCGCTGCACACGGCCTTGGGCTCGCGGGGCGGGCGGGAAGCGGCGGCTTCAGCGTGCCACGCTCGAAAGGCGTGCTCCTCTCGTGTTTAAATATGAGGAGATTATGAAATGTGCTTACATAAAATACATGGTTTTTTAAAGGTGCTAACGTAGACGTGCATGGCTTTATTGCTGGGCTATTTGTCACGTGCAGTACTCTTCGGTCACGGATTAGGAGAGAGGGGAGCGATGTGGTGGGAAGCTGTTGGAAGTGAATGTCTAATCGCAGGCTTGGAAAGAATGGAGGTTGTTGGTACTCGAAAACTAATCTTCAGTGTCTTGGGTGGAATCTCTGCAATATTCCTGATGATAAATTCTTTGGACAACATTAATGTTGGGAATCTTAACTGCATGGTTTTATGGGTTTACCTACGTAAGATACATAAAAGCATTAATTAAAGAACAGAGTATTAACAACTCAATTAAATGAAAATCCAGTGAAGTATAAGCATGCTTAGTTTTTCATCAATATCAAGGTTTAACAAAATAAAAGTATGTATTGTTCTTAAACTCGTTTTAGCAAAATATGGTATTTGTTACAGACATCTGCAATTTAGGGATGTTTCCAGCTTTTTCAAGGTCTGTGTACTTTCCTTTTGAGTGTTTTCTGAGACTTGCTGTCCCAGCTTGTGCTACGGTGCTGTTGACAGATGGAGTCCAAGCAGTTTTCAGGATCGATTCCATAGGGAAATCGAGACACCCTCTAGCGACGGTTATTTTCTTTTACAGAAGCTCATTTTCCACAAATAAACAGAGCAACACAGCAGTACTCAGGGAAGAAAACTAGCCATTAGTTCCCTTATGTCATAAATGTTTTTGTTTTGTTAAGTATTTTGCTCTGTTACTTGTTTTTGTGGCTGTGTCTGAAATCCATTTCATTCCGGTAATTTTGTATGATCAACTGAAAAGTACTGCATGTGATATTATGACTAGACTGTATCATTGGTTTACTTAATTACAGTATAGTTTATCTTTCTGATTTATTTCTTTTAATATTACATCTTAAATTTTGAGAAAGATTTCACCTTCAGCTGAAGTCTTCATGCATCTATCCAAAATTTCTTCCAATTCCCCCTCCCTGCCCTCGAATTCAATTAGACAGATTTGTAAGTAACCTAAATTTCCATTTTCTGTATGTTAAGCTTTTGAACATGCTGACACTGACATTCACTACTGTGTTGCCTAGTTATAAGGTAAAAGTGGCTTTCTTCACTACCTTTGCTAGGCTGATGATCTGTGTATGAGTTTCTGCTTATCATTGGCTTGCCAAGTGGTAACCGTTTAAAAAAATAATAAAATATAACATCTGCCACCATTTTCCAGGTGCTATTGAAAAATTCTGCAGAGGCTGTTTCCTCTACTATCTTATTTTGGTTTTACTTGAGTGTCTGTTATACTATGTTGCCTCTGTTCCTAGGCCTTTTTAGTTTGTTATGGTTGTCTCTGTATTTGTTTATTGTTTATGTTAAATTTGTGGTGTTAAAAACAGACCTGTGTTTATGAGAAGGGAACTGTATTTTAACACAAGTGGGAAGTAGGTAATGTTTGTGGATTTTTTTTGTGATGTTACTCAAATACTTGGTTCATTTTATGCTAGTGTGGTAAGATTATTTTCTCATTCTGGTCCCATTATGGCAAACTTACCTTGAAACATGTCCACCAACTATTTCTTCACTTAATATTCATCATAGTCTCTCTTTGTCCATGTTAGCCTTCCAAGCGTTCTGCCAGTCTCTACTATTCTTTAATGCACTCTCTTTGCAGAAAATCATTATTTTCCTCTAATCTAATTATGTATGTGCTTAGATGCCTATATAACTTTCTTAAATGGAAAGACTTAGCTATATGTTAGTCCGCTCGTCAGACTAATAAATTAGAGTTGCAAAAGAAGACCTGCTTTGAATAAAAAGCCGTATCTGATAGTTATTCCCTTGTGAAGCCAGGACAACTGCAGTGTTACAAAATCTTTTTCTTCATTGCCTGTTTTTTTGAATTTGTATAGTTATGTGGTTGCAGTTTCTGGAGGGTCTGACTATGTATTTATGTAACAATTGTATCCATGAAAAACACAAATGTGTTTCTAGGACCTATGCTGGAAGTTACCATTCCCTATTTTCTTTTAAGTAACTGATGCTTGGTCACAGCGTATGTCTGTCTGCTTTCATGCCTGGTTTCTGCACCGTGTTCAGATGTGGGATTGGTGTCAAGATACTTGCAGCAGTTTTGGGTCTGTGTCAGTGTAGAGAGCTCTGAAATCATACAGAGATCTAAGGCATTTGAGTGCTTCCAAGTGCAGGTGAAATCAAGGGAGAAACTTACTAGATGATGTTTTCAGAGTCTCAGCTTGGCTTAAGTTTAGTTTGACTACCCAGCAGGCTTATTAAATCTGCCCAAAGTAAAATATGGAGCTACTGTAGGATAATGACACTTCCAATGTAAAACATGGTGTTAAAGTTTTTTATACAGGTGAAGTAATGATTTCATGGATATTAGTCTTATTCTCTTACTTCAAAAATGTATTTTGAAGTTAAGCACAAATTAGTTGGCTGTAGAGCCCATTCACATAAGCAGAACAAAATTATATGTACAGAGGAATAAAGTAACAGAAGTGGGTTTTTATGTGTTCCTGTTTTTCAAGGAACCATGGTATCCCAAAATAATTGATGCATTGAATTAATTTTACTGCAACTACTAAAGCCTTAAAATGTTTTTTGTTATGTATAGAAAGGATAATTCCCCCATTGTCACAAGGAATTGGTTAATTCATAAAGAATTGTGCATACAGAGCATGAGTTCTGATACTTTAAGAGGTGATTAAAGTAGTGGCAGATTGTTTCTGCTCTATTTTGGCATGGTGGTGTTCTCTTTAACCTGGCTTGTCTGGAAACATTTACAAGCAATTGTCAAGTATTTCAGAAGATCAAAAGCAGATTCTGATCTGTTGCTTTCTAGTTCTCATTTATCAGAATGGAATTGAAATGAAGCATTTGCTCTAATGAAATAGAATATGGTTTTGCATGCTAACTGAACAGGATACAATGGTAGAAAAAAGTCACAGAAGGGAAATAAAAAAGTAATTTTAGACCAGTTTTTCCCTTTAAGTCATTACAAGTCTAAGTCTTGATACCTGGGTTTGTTTGGGGATTTTTTTGTTTGTTTTTTTTTACTTAAATAGTTATGGAATCTTCACTAGTGCAAGCTTTTAAGGGACTTATTCCAATCCTACAATACCCCAACATTTAAAAAGCTTTTCCAGTTTGTAATCACCTTCCTTATTGCAATTAAAGTCTGTCGTTTCCATGTGCAGCAGAAAGAAAGCCTTTCTGTATGCAACAGTCTTTTGTGGGCTTGAAGTTGTAAAAGATGTTGAAGCTTTTTCTCCATTCCAAAAACTTTTTAAAGTCAGTCTTTGAGCAAATGTGGCTTCTTGCAGTACTTGGGTGCATGTTTTATCACAGATAGACATTATTCTGTTATTCAAACCATTAATAAATGCTTTAAAGGCATTAGACTGAAGTAGACCCTGAAAATACCTCCTCAATACGGGGTTTGAATTTATTTAACTGTTACTTTAACTTTGTAAATGTGGTTTTCCAGTGACTTGCATGTGCCCTCTGCCCACCCTGTCATTTCATCAAAATACTGAGAGATGCCTTCTATAAGGCAGGCTCGAAAGTTGAGATGTATGCTTTCTCCATTATTTACAAGAATGGGTCAAATATATGTTGACGAACATTAAATTGGCTTGACACATATTGATCTTGGCTAATCTAGGCATTCTGTTCCTTGTTATTTTACTGTCTTTTAAATATTTACAAATAAGCCAAGTCTTTTTTGTAGAGTTGAAGTTGACTGGTGTGTATGCTTCTGTAGCTCACTCTTTCCCATTTCTTAAAAAGGTCACTTGCTCGGGATTTTGGAACTTGCCTGTTCTACATCATTTCTCAGAATCACCAGTGGTACTGATTTTGCTGCAGTCAGTTCGTTATTGGATACCCTGCAATGATGGCTTTTAATTATCTGTCTGATTAATATTTATCTAGATCTTGTCCTCTGTTTTGTCATTAATTCTTTGTTTTTACTCGTACTGCATTCCTTCTTAGAAAAGACAAAATGTAAACAGGCTTTTCTGTGTGCCATCTCTTAGTGTCTCCGCTGAGTATTTGCTTATTTCTATCTCTAGTATTCCTTATGGTAAGGAAGTAGTTATGAGATGCTTGCTTTCCTCTTATGTGTCTCATACTAGTGATACTCGCTTTGGGCCTTGTTCTTTCTTTTGAAAGCTTCCAAATAAAATGACTGCTTCTCTTCACAAATACAGGCAGTAAATATAGTAATTTGAAAAGATTAGGATTCTCCCAAATCTTTTGATGTTTCTGAGTAGAATTAGTTCTAGTGGGGTTTATCTTAATGTATTTTTCTTTTCTAAATGACAGTGGACTAAGGTCATCCTAGAAATTTGACTTTGGTATAGTAGGTAGCCTTTAAGTTGTATCTTCAACATGCAGCATTATCTGCTGCCAGTGGAGCTCTTGGAATAATATTGAATCAGCCATAACGCGATATATGTTGTGTGGCATTACCATTCCTAAGCTCCTACCCTTTGCTGTTTTATCTCCTTTTTATGAATTTAATGCCTTATATAAACCTGAAGTCACCCTTTACTTAGAACTTGGCAAACAATGTTCTTTTGTTAAGGGCAAAGAACGAATCTGTGTTTAGCTCAAAGAACTGAGAAGTAATGTAATTCTTTAAGTGGAGATAACTAGAAAGACTTCACTAGAATGTTATGTGTTCACAGATTAAAAATTAAAGAAAAAAAAAAAAGCCACACACCACAAAACGTATGTGCAAAAGGAGCTACGGTCTTCTCCTGATAATCTCCTTACAGTTGTTCTAGTAAAAGGGCCAGTGTGTTCTGTGCAGAATGATGGAGCTTCTTCTGGAAGTAAAAGCTAGTTACAAAAGTTCAGGAGAAAAAGTAAGCTCCTGAGAATTTCCAGGTGAACTCCAGGGCTCCAGTGAGACTGAAGAGGTCTGTGCAGATGGGGAGACAATTATGTAGCTAGAATCAGTTTTGTTAATGAAAGAATGATTAGGTCTTTCAAAAAAGAAAAATGCTTAAGTGATGACTTTGTGAGCTATTAGGTACCTAAAACTATGTTTTCAGCTAAAAATATTCTGGAGACTTTTATAAAAATGATAACCTTCACTCTTTTACAGTGGTAGTGCAATCCAAGAGAGGGAGATGGGTATCTGCTCAAAATACTGTGCAGAAAATGACCATAATTGTGTTTAATACATAAAGCTGCTAGAAGTGTTGCCATTTACTTACACATACAATCTCATTTATATTGTACATTTAAAAAGTTTTTTGTTTGTGTTTATATGAGAAGTGGATACCTACAACCCATGCTCTTTGTATATCTGACCCCAAGAGCATAGCTTCTCTGTAAACAACTGGATAAGTATTCATTCTTTTTATGTAGGTGTCAGGGAATACAGTAGGGTACAGGGTCACCCTACTAATATTTAGTGAATCTACCTGAAGAAATCATAATCTAAGAGGGTTTGATACAATGAAGATAAGGAGGAGGAATGCCATCAGTCCTTCAGAGGAGAAGGAGGCCCTGATAAATTTGTTTATCAAAGATGCATTTGCATTTGGTTTTAATTACAGAAGAAAAGCGTGGGCTTTTTGGGAGCAGCAGTTCAAAGGCTGCAAGAAACAGTAATTCTCCTTTTCCATAAACTTGATTACCCAAGTCGGTGTCCAAACCTGGTATTTACTATCTATCAAAAAATCTAAATATATGCTACTGATTTAATACTCAGATTTAGATGTTTCGCAGGGTCAGCAGAGAATACTTGATTCTAAAGGACATAGAGTTCTGATGAGTTCTTTGGGCTGGAGAGTGGCTTGTGGGATTTCTTTGTTTGTTTATTTGAAATCAACCTCGAGTACGGCTCTAGTGATGGCCTCCAGCTGGACTTAACACTACTCATCACAATACTTTGAGCTCAACAATTCAGCCAGTTTTGAGTCCACCTGCATATGTAGTCCATATTTCATCAGTTTCTTTAGAAGGGTGTTATAGGAAACAGGGATAAACAACATCCTGCTTTCCCTTCATCCCTTAACCCAGCTATCTCATCTCAGTAAATTGTCTCATTGGTCAGGTAGAAAGAAGTTTTTCTCCATCATAACTCCATGCTGATGACTCCCATTTTTCATCTTGTGCCTGACACACTTGGCAGTGGTTTCCAGGGTTACTTGCTCCACCACCTTCTTGGGCGTCAAGATGATGCTGACCAGCCTGTAGTTCCCCAGATTCCCCTCTTTGAAGACAGGAGTGATATTTGCTCACTTCCAGTCCTCAGGAACCTCCCTTGATCATCACCATGATTTCTAAAAGTAATGTAGAGTGGCTTTGAGGTGGCAGTTGACCAGCTTCCTCAGCACTTATGGGAACATCCCCTTAGGACCCATGGATTTGTGTATGCCCAGTTTGTTTAAATATGGCCTTACTTGATCTTCCTCTACTGAGGGTCACTTTTAGGTGCCCCAGGCTTGTCTGCTGGTTTTCCTGATGGCAATAAAAACTGAGATGAGGAAAGCACCGGCTACTTGGGTCTTTTCTGTGTATGCTGTCATCTGGTCCCCTGCCCCATTCGGAAGCAGGTAACCGTTTTCCCCAGTCTTCCTTTTGCTGCTAATACACCTGTAGTATCCCACCTTGCTGGTCATCACATCCACTGACAGATTCAAGTCGAGGTGGGCTCTGGCTTTCCTAAGCCATCCCTGCATTGTCATACAGTGGTGTGTTATTCCTTCCAGGTCACCTATCCCTGTTTACATTTCTTGTAAGTTTTCTTTTTATACATGAGTTGAGTTAGTTCGTCCATGTAGCCTCCTGCGAGTCTTGCTTGACTTCCTGAGTACAGGGACAGACTGCTCTGGAGCTTGGAGGAAGTGAGCTGTTGATTCCAGAGGGTTGGCACAAGTAGAGCTGAGAGTAGCTTTGTGTGTGAAATGGAAAGTTACTTGATGATGCTGTCAGTCATATATGGGACAAGGTAAAATGCATATTACTCTCTTGACCATACTAGTGCTATAGCACAAAAACACTGCTGGAGAAATTAGTATTTTGTCACTACAAGAAGCAGGTGGCTCTAAGGTGAAAAGGAAGCAAGTCTGTAAATTCTTTACTGTTCTGATCACACCTGTATCAGGATTTATAGCACATCACCATTCAAAATTAGATCTAGACAGTTCTGACTAACAGCTTATATAATGCCAGCTAATTCTTCATGTATTTTTAATAAGGAAAAAGAGTGTGTATATGCTTTACTTAAGGTGGTTTATAGTATATAATGAAAGGCAGATCCATCACAAAAAAATAGCAGTTAAATGATAGTCTGTAAGGTCTGGATTCCAAAGAATGTTTCGTTCCTTCACGTTTTGTCATGCCAGTTCTTTCTCTTGAAACATGGGACTCTGTATGGTAAATATAGTTTTATTTTACATAATTTTCTTTCAGAAAATATGTAATTTAAACATGTTACCGTGTTTTATCTGTTTCAGACTTGCCACCTGGTCCTTCTACACTGAGAACAGACTTTGCAGAATTTTCTGTTAGGGAACGAATGAGAGAGAAACTAAAAGCAGCGAAGGTGAGAATCTTTCAGAAGTCCTGTTTGGTTAGATTTAGTCTTGTAAGTACCACCCACTTCATTTTGCTTGCTTAGTGCTATGTGAATCTGAATTGGGATATTTGCTTTTTTATTTCTAATGCTGAAATAATACTTTGTTCATCAGTCAGTGCAGTTATTTTTCAATGTATTTCTATTGCTGTTTTTTTTTCCTAAAGTTTATATTTAATTTGTTTGTAATAATATAAACGTTATCATTGTTATAATTTAAATTATTACAATTATATAATTCACATCATTACAAGATCCTTCTGTGGTTTCTGTCAAAAAATTTCTTACACTAGTTTGAAATCAGTGGATTTCCTTGTAAGTTTATGGGGCCATTTAATAAGGGATATTAACACCTAGGTTTGTAAAGTCACTTAAGCTGATAGTTAAAAGATTCTGTCCCTAACACAAACACACATAAGTTGTTGAGTTCTTAGGAATTATTGTAACTGTGGTCTTACTATATTTCTATTATAGCTAAGCATTCTTTTGTGTGTGTGTGTGTGCTTAGTCAAAAGCAGAAATTAGTTTATTGCAAGAAGACCCCAGTCCACGACCAAGGTGTTTAAAAAGCATCAAAGAAAGGAAAACAGAAGTCAGATTGGATGAAGCGGTAAGAAGGTGCATTGTGTCTTGCTGTCCTGCTAATAAGAGAGTGAATGTGAAACATGAAATAAATCAAAGATTGCATATAGTCTTGAAGATAAGTTTGATTTATTTTAATGGGATCAAAATTATACTATTGTTTGAATTAGTAACCAGGAAGGAACCTTTCTGATTATTGCTTTTCATGTACATATTTAACAATAGTAATTTGCTTTCATTGTAATATAGACATCATGTGAAAATTCTGTCATTTACAGGTTCGTGACTTCGGTAGCATAAGATACCTTGAAGTATTTAAAAGTTACTGTAACAGAAAGGACCACTGTATTATAACTTCATATAAATTGGCACAGTGTAATTGCTAAAGGCTGTATATAAACTTTGTCATTGCACTGTATTGCATTTCCTTGTTACTATTTTATGTTTAGGCTTTTTTAGTATAAGCATGTTCTTTCTTATAAGATTAATTTTGTATTAAAAAAATAACAGAGGCTATGCCTGTGCAGAACTTGCACCCAGATCTCACCTGTAGAAAATGTGTTCCAAAGAACGTGTATGCCCAGGAAATAACAGCATGTAGCAGTAATGTTTTTATCTGGAATTCCAAACAATGTGAATTAGCCTGGCTACGTTGCTTGTCTAGGGGAGAATTACCTATCCATGTAGGTTGTGGGGAGGTTTTTGTCAACATTTCCTTATAAAATGTAATCATTAGCTTTCAGTTAAGTAGCATTGCTTCAGTATGTTTGTATTGGGAAATGTAGAAGTGATACTCTTATTAAAGTTGGTTACTAATTTTACATAAAGCATATCTGAAACCTTCCATGTGTTGGTTTTGTTTCCTGTACTCATTTACACATATATGGAGTATTGTTTTGTTGTTAAACAAGTGGCCATCAGATTACGAGGGTTTGAGATTTACTTTTTGCTATGATTATTTTGAAGTTTAGGTTGAATAGATGTGAACTTGAGAAATGTCTTCCTCTTAATCTAAGAATTCAGGCCACAAGGAGAAAAATGAGATAGAATGCTAGATGTGTTTAGGTTGGCTGAGCCTGATAAAAATCACTTTGAAGCACTTAAATGAACTTGCTGAAGCAACCTCAGAACCAGTGATGTTCACAGTGACCTGTGTGTAGGGACAAAGGAGGCTTCAGAAAACTGGTAATGGATAACTTTGCTGCCTTCTTTCTTGAAAAGGTAGAGGAGTATCACCCATGGAGTTTTAGAGTAACCTAGCAGTAACTGAGAGAGAACAAATAATGAAGTCTGTATTTAAGCACCCAAGCAAGGGAGTCAAACTTTTTTGAATAATACCAAATAGTTTTTTTCCTGATTGCAGCAGGGGCTGTATGAGAAGGTGGCCTTAGCTCCCTGATTCCTTGCCCTGGTCAGCAGTGTCTGTTGACGTCCTTGCCACTGCTGCCTGGCTTGTGCTGTCTGTCAGCCTCTCATTTGTAGACAAGGCTTTTGCATTGCTACCCCATTTCTCCCCCTTGTGGAGATTAGCTTGTGGTTGCTTGTGTTTGGGAGTGCAGAACAATGATCTCATCGGCAGTGAAGAATGCAAGCTAACAATTATGCAGTGAATCATTTCTTGATAGTCTACAGTCTATTTCTGGACCCAAAGGAGAAATGAGTTAAGTAATAATTAGATGTACCCTTTTAAGATAACTATAAAATCGGTATAATTGTTACCACAGTAACTGTGTTTCTTTTTGTTTGTTTTTTTTTCTGTGCAAATATAATATCTAATCTCTATATTCAGCTATTTGTCTTTTTTTTTTAATTATTATGGATCACAAATGTGTGCTATAACTTATGTATATATTTTTATTTAGTCTGATAATGATAAGTCTAGGGAGATGCAAGAGGAGGAATCCCACTTATCATCAAAAACAAAGTTTCGTGATTCTGTAAAAAAGCTTAAGCAAAAGTCAACAGTAAGTACCGATTCCTTCATTTCAATAACTGATATTAATTACTTTAAAACTTGATATGACTTCATAATTCTGTTTGGAGAAGCAGACAGAATTCAGTCTTAAGCAGTGAAAAGGCTTTTATTTAACCTAAAAATTCAAAAACAGTATATGCCAAAACCTGAAATATAAAAAGAGGACCTTATCAAATATAAGAATGGCTATGGGTCATTTGATTTATTTTTTTTATTATTTTTTTTTTTTTTTAACAACAACAAAAAAATCAAGTAAACCTATCTGGTTACAATTACTGAAGCTTGGAGGAAAAATGTTTCTTCTTTTAAATCTTTCTTTATTGAATACCACCAATTGGCAGTTAAAGCAATTTACAGGTTAGTATATTCATATTTATTAGGCACAAAATGTTGCTAGTAATTCTTTTATTAGAAGACTCAACCTAACACTAAAGGGGCCTGGGTCTTTCAGAGGCAAAATGTCATTAGAAATTTCTCTTCATATCATTCACCTGGATACCTGCGTTATGGCCAGAATTTAAACTTTGGCATTTCTGATTCACGTATTGTTCATATTTAAAACAATAAGCTGGTTAAAATTAAATGAGGTAACTCTCTCTAATAAAACATTGCAGGAAATATTTAATTAAGTAATAGTATAGCAATAGAGACAGTTTCATGTATCATTTAAAAAGTTCAGTCAGTTTCAACATTTGAATGAGGGTTTTTTTAAGATAAAGTAATTATTCTGTGACAAGTGTTTGTACATGCTGTTATTATTAATGGAAAGATATCTTCACTTGCCCTAAATTTCTGGTAAATATTATATTAATGTATCTTTGTCATCTTAGTTCCAGAATGATTTTCCTTCCGCTGAAGAAGCATATAATTTCTTTACCTTCAGTTTTGATCCTGAGCCAGAGAATGTAAAAGCTAGAGCCAGGAAGAGGAATGAATTAAATGAAGAGGAGGAAGCAGAAGAAGAATGTGTAGAAACCCATGAGGGTGAAGAAGAGGAGGAGGAAATGGTGTGAGCTATAGAATAAAAGTTCATATTTTTATTACGACTTCTTGAATTAATTTTAATAACCTAATACAAAATGGGAACTTTTGTTTCCTTAAAAATTCTCAAAGTGTACTTTCTGAAGATCTCCATTTTAAGAAATACATGAACTAACAGAGATGTTTGCACTTAAACTATAGGATGAAGATGTACGCCTAGTTAAAGATGATGATTTATTCGTTATAGGGCAGACAGCTGAAGATTTTCTAGTAATGAAACCTGCTGATTGTGAAAGCTACTCTGAGCAACTGAAAAAGGAAAAAGAATTTCTCTTCACTCCCAGCATGCTAGCAGGTATGAAGATAGTGCTTATCCATTTTTTTTCCTGGATTTTTGCATGGCATGGGGCACCCTTTGATCTGCTGACAAATCTTGTATCAGACAGTCTCTGTCAGTAGAGAGATACCTAATTGTGGTTTTCTGACACTGATCATGCAGTCAAGTCTGAAAAGGTTGGACAAAATGGATTTAACTAGGAACATGCACAGCTCAGCTGGTCATTAGCTGGAATGCTAGCAAGTGAACGTAGGGCACGTCAGTTGCTCTGGGGTAGTTACCTTAGTGCTGTCTATAGTAAATGCAAGATGGCTGGCCCCTTTTTCACTGGGGTTTAGCTATTTACATTATTTAACATAAACAACAGGTTACTGGGTACGTGCATTTAAGTACTAAGGGTGGCTTGTGCACTGTACGCTGTAACTTACAGGATTTATTCACTTGGCCACATCTGCATTTTTTTCAGTGTGGTAAGTTTGTCAAGAGTCATGTAATTAACATAAGGATTTTGGTGATTCAAGGGGTCCTTTTCCAAAAATTTCATTTTGTGAATTGGAAATAGTCAAGACTGATCATGTCTCTGACCTTTTTGCCTTATTTCCATAGAACTGCAAAGTCCTAAAAAATTGCTTCATGATATCACTTGCTATTTAATATTTGAACTGGAAGAAAAAGAAATTAGTCTGTCTGTGGTCTGTACCTGAATGGTATTGGCAGAGCTTGCAATGCGATATCAAAATATTTGACGTTGGGTGCCTCTGTTTTTTCATGTCTTGTAACTTGGTTCTGACAGTGTGGTCCCCTGTGTTCTGATTTAGGGGATAGTTTTTATTGTAACCCTCAGTGTAATCCCTCCCTGTTCTGTGATTGCTCCTAGCCCATACACACCAGTGAAATAATCCTGCAGGCAGGCTTTAAAGAATTCCACCTGCTGTTACTGGGCTAACATGACTTTTTAAGCATGTTCTGTATTTTATACAAGAGTAGCTTAAGCAAACTTTTAATAGTAATGCAGATTAATCTTAAGTTTTGATTTGTATGGGAAAGGCTTAGAAATGTTTGTCTAGTCAGTTGTTGCTGCTAAAGGGGATTGACACTGTTATGCAAGCAGCCATTAAAACTAAAGTTATTTGAAGTATTTTTTGGTGAGGAAATGTTTAATTATCTGTTTAGGAGACTTGTGACACTTTTATGACAGATTTAAACTGGGGATCTGTCCTGATTAATAACAGGACCTGTTTTGATTATGTATTTACTTCTTTTTTCCTAGTTAGGAAAATATTTGATAGCATGCTTAATATGCAGTGCCATTCATTTTAAGAGTGGCGTAGGCTCTTAGAGAATTAATACACTAGAACTACAGTTATATGATCTTTTACATGGTTTTCTGTTTAATTTCTCATTAGTGCCTGCTTCTGAGAAGATACCTAGAAACTTGCAGCCTAGGTACCTTGAGGATGAGGGTCTTTACACAGGAGAAAGGCCTTTTGTATCACAGTCTAATCAAAATATTTTAGAAAACAGAATACTCAGACAGGAGCAAGTAAGTCACTGCTACCTTCTTAGCTGTATTTTTTAAAACTCTTTATTTATCCATATTTTATTTTATTATAGTTAAGTAGATGGATGGTCATGGTAATATGGGGCTTTCATCTTTAAAATGTCTAGCAGTATCTGACATTAGCAAATGTGGGGTTTTGTAAGAGTGTGTTTTTTAGTGTATCCAAGTAGTCAGGGCACCAGACTGGGTCTTAGAAAACTGGTCTGTTTTCTTGGCTCTGCTTTTAGCCTCGTGGGGAACAAGTTGCTTCACTTGTATTGGCAGCTAAGGTCTGGCACAGGCAATAGGGGTAACTAAAATTAACTTTTTCTGTAACATGCTGTGAGAGATAGTGGTATGTATAAAGACTTAACAACAGTGACCAGCTCTTGCTTATTATTTACTAGAAAATCATAACAAAAGGAAACAGTTTGGAATTACTGTTTTCTGTGTCCACTGAAGGTAATATGAAGTAACAGACTTGTAGAAATTTACTGATCCATACTGTAAGGGCAATTAAATATTGGTATAGATTATCTGGAAAGGTTTTAGAATGCCTTTAGATTTTTAAGAATAACTTATGGAAACACCCAGGAAGTTGGCTTGGATATATTTTATCCTGCTGTATTATCCTCCTATACACAGGAAGGTGGGTATAGTTTAGTATAGATTTAAGCAGCTATGCAGCAGCTGCCCTTTTATATTTTATTGTGATTCTGCGAATTCTTTGTGGGCTAGCAGAGGCTCTTTGTGAATCAGATGAGGAGTGTTTGGATCTAAAACTTTTAACTGGCCACCTTCAACCCAGTTAATTTTCTGGTTGTCTTTACCATGTCACTACATCAGCATTTGGGTCTAGAGTCAGCTTAAGCCAGGTATGGGAATAAGAAGGCAGGCCAGCATCTTTCACCAGCTGGACTAGTTTAAGCTGGTTTTGAATCCAGGTCATGAGAGCAGAGTTTAACATGTGATGCCATCCATAGCAATTGGTCTATAAGATACTTACTTCATCTGCTTTCATAGAAGCTGTTTAATTAGTTCAGCTTGTGGACTAGAAGAGTTGAGAGATGCTTTGATAAATGAACTGAGCTGCCATGTAGCTCTTGTGTAAAACACCATAATTTTTTTACTATTAGTTTTTTAAGAAAACAATGTTTAAGCAAGGGATGTCTTGATTTTGTTCTTTTTTCTTTGTTTCTTTCAAATCTATGATACTGAATGTTGAAGAAAAAAAAAGTATGTTTAAAGTTTGAGCAAGCTCTTGGTCTTTTGATTTCAAAACTTACCTATAGTATATTTGAAGATTTAATTTTGTTATCTTAGAAAGCTGTTGGTTAATTCTATCACAACCAAGTCATAGTCACCTTGTATTCCATAATAGTTTTTCATAAGGATTATAATTTCTTAAGTTACTTTTTATGTAAAGTAAGAATAAACGTGAAAATAATTTTTTATTTGTAGGGGAAAGAGTGGTTTGGTGATGATGGCAGAGTCTTAGCATTGCCTAATCCAATTAAACAGTCTTCTACCAGGCCTCCGGTATTCTTACTGGAAGAAGGCATTGCACCAGAACTTGAAACAGTGTATCAAAAGGTAGGCATTGGTGTATGTGGTTCCTCAGACCCAATATCCCAGTTCTGCACCAGAAACACTGGTGAGCTGAAGGGTTTTGTGCTAAGAATCTTGAGTACTGACTGCTTTTCAGGGTTCCACAACCGGGCTTTAAGTGTGCTCTACTTTTTTTAGTGTATTCCATGCCTGTTTTTCTATAAGGATAACGCATACAAAAGGATGAAGAGTTCAGCCAGCAGTACTGGTTAAAATAGTAAGGTGTCAATCCATGGCAAACTCCTTCAAGTCTGTGAGTCACTAAGGTCTCTGTGAGGCTCCCTTGGACATTCTCATGCCAAACTAAAGTAGTTCTTGTGTTAGTGTATCTGCAAAGCTCCTCGTGCTAAGGAGCTGGTCGACAGTCTATAATTCAGGGGTCCTCAAACTACGGCCCGCGGGCTGGATACGGCCCCCCAGGGTCCTCAATCTGTCCCCCAGCATTTACAGAACCCCCCTGCCCCCCCCCCCCCCCCCGGGGGTTGGGGGGGAACCAAGCAGCCGCAGATGGCTGCCTGCCACTTCATCCGCGCGCTGGGCCCCTGGTTAAAAAGTTTGAGGACCCCTAGTCTGCATGATCAGGACAAAGGTGCTCTCTGCAGCTTAAAAGAGAAATAAGTGAAGGGCATTAGTGGAAACTCCTTTAAAATAAGTCTTTGCATGCAGTTCACTCATGTAGAAAGCAACTAATTTTGAGTTATGTTTAATCAGTTTAGATTATTTTTCTTTTTTTTATTATTTTTCCCTCAACCACAGCATACCTGCCCTGGAAAACAGTAGCTACAGTGTGCTATCAGTCAGTACAAATCAAAATAAGTTTCAGTTAAAACCATTTAGCAAGCTTTAATTGTATAGCTTGTTGGCACTCTACTACCCCCTTGTAAAAACTGTGACTTTTTAAAGTAGATTGCTCTTTTGGGACACACAAGTATTTCTGCCTGCTGCTGTTGATACAGATTTGAATGTTGCCCTTTAATTGATGATGGTTACAAATACACAATTCTAGGATGTGTCCAGTTACCATGTATCTGTGCATGGTGTTTCTGCATTCAGAAAAAGAGATTGCTACTTAGATCTTGGTAATGGTCCAAGAGAGCTTATGTTTCAAGAACACGTTTACATGAATAGTGACATATAAATACCCAAATTGGTGCTGTAAGAAAGACATTAAGCTTAGAGGTCCTTTATGGGCAGGAAAATAGTTAAAGCATAAGGAATATAAACTGTCATTTTAATGACAGATTATGTCATATTAAACATTTTGATGAGAAATTGAACATGGAAGGATCAGATGTACTTAAGTGTGTTTTGTGTCCATTTATACCAGTCCTGTAAAAGAGCTATGCAACTGCTGAATTCCCCTCTCAACCCCGCTTTTTCCAGTTCTTATAAAAGGGCTGCAACAAACACTGCATAACTAACAACTTCATCTTTGACGGTACCAGAATATCTGTGATTAATCTCTTTTTGAAGAATTCTAAGAAAGGAGCAGCAGTAGTCAGGCAGGAAGCACTGCTAATTCTCTTCTGATTTCAGTAACCTGAAGATATAAGCCATGATTGCCTTTCAGTTGCAGTGGGTTGAAGCAGACTCTTTTAAGCTTTGTTGCTGAAAGCATTCATTGCGCTTTGTTGGTGTCAATTTCCCTGGCATTAGAATGGGGAAGCAAATAACATATTTCCTCTTCTGCACAATCCAAATGGTCTACAAGGAAAGCTGCTTTCTGAGAGCTGGACTGTTTACCTTAGAGCTTAGTTCTAGGAGGAAATAAAGTGATACTAAACAAACAGGTAAAAAGAGAATAGGCTTTTCTTTTTCCAGTGCAGTGTCATTGTCTTCATTGCTCAGCAAAATGTGCAATACAGGCAGATGACTTCTTATTTCAGCCTCATATGGGCTATCAAAACTGTTGTATAGAATACCCATGGTAGTTTTATGCCACCCACTTAATAAATCAAAGGGATTACTCCGGAAGCCTTTACAGTTTAAGACCCAACAGCTGTATGTAGGCAGTGCTAAATGGGTCACTTTCTGTCACAGAATCTTTTTGCAAGATAGGTTTGTTGGGGCTTGTGAATCCATTTTCTTTTTTTTTTCTTTCAGGCAGTAAAAATGACAGCTGCCAATCAGTGTCTTGTTGGACCTGGAGATGTTCAGGGGCTGTTTCAATTGGATATTGATATTTCTGGACTAATATTCACTCATCATCCCTGTTTTAGCCGTGAGCATGTGTTGGCAGCTAAATTGGCTCAGTTATATGATCAATATTTAGCAAGAAAACAGAAGAATCTTACCAAACTTCTCACAGACAAGGTATTTCTCTTCCATCGTCACAGCTTATTGAGATAATGATGTGACAGAGTAAGTTAAAAGCTGAATTTGTTTCTTCAGAGTAGGATGATGAAATTCTAATTATATCTAATGAATGGCATTTTGTCAGAAGGTAAAAACCTAAATGTTTCACCTAGGTTGCTGTGTGTTCATGGAGAACTGCATTTTGAAGTTTATGAATTTCATTGATCTTCTATTTAAAATGAACTCTGTGCAGGTTCTGAGGATCAAGGGGGAATCCAATTGTTAGAACACAATAATGTTTACACAGTATTCCTTAGAACACACAAAATGTTTTCCAGTGAATAAAAGGTAAGTCTTTACAGGATTGTGTACGGCAGCTTTGACAGGCAGACAGCAGAAGACAGTATTCAAGGATGGAGGGAAGTTTATTTTCGCTTGTTGTTTAAAAGTAAAAGGAAACAGTTTAATTTCACCAGATTCTACAATAGTTGATGACCCATTTTCAGGTATATATCTGTGACAGATGTTGTGTTTTAAATACATACTGTTGTCATATTTGCTGTGTCACTCGTGGCACAGCAAAACCCTAGGCTGAATGTAGACTGTTCTGGTCCTGGCTCTGTTACTGACTTCCTGGATGACCCCAGCTGGGCTGCTTACACTCTGTGTGCCATCGCTTTTCCTCCATCCGTACATTGGAAGTAAGGGTAGTGGTCTTCTCTGGTGTAAATTTGTGCATGAACGTTAGATGTTGTTAGTACAATTCTAATATCATCAGGGCACACGAGAATTCTTTTAAAGTATTTTAAAATGGGTTTGAAATCTGAAAGGGTAACAGTTCTTTAGGAATGTGAGGTAAATATTGTGATACAACACAGCTTCATGTAGTAGGACTGATCTGTTAAAAAATAATTTAATTAAGTACATATAAATTCAGATTTCCATAAATTAAAGGTGATTATGATTTTCTACCTTAAAGGACTAATATAAGGGAAAAATCATTGTATGCAAGGTCATTTTTGTATTGGTGGAGTGAGGATCAGTAGGTGCTGTACAGATACTTCCGAATCAGTATAAAGCATTAAGTTATAGTTCTAATGCTGGACAAGTATTTCATACAGTGTCACAACATAATTTGTTGGCGTACTTTAGTCTGTGATTACTTTTGAAGGATTGGCTTTAGTTTTCCGTGAATCAGTGAAATAGGACTTTTAGGTTCTCCATGCCTGCATTACAGGAACATGCGTGTGGAAGGGATTTCCTCAGTGTTCCCACAATACTTTGCCAGTATTGTAGACAACTGCATAATATATTTCTCATAAATGGGTTTTAACAATTAGGTATCTTAGCCACCATTCTGCTACTGACAGGCAGTTGTAAAACTTGTCTCCTCTAACAGTTACTCTTTAATGGCCAGATTGTTGCAGCCAAATTGTTCTTAAGCCTAAACAACTCTTCCTCCCTTTTCACCTCCCTCCCTGCCATGTCCCAATGGACTTACCCACTTTTGGTGCTTGCTCTTTGTATCTTAAAATAGATCACCTTTCAGCCCTCATTTTGGCAGGCTAAAGAAACCACACTTTCTGTCTCCTTTTGTAAAACATGCTCTGTGTGCCCCAGATGGTACTAGCAGCTTTCGATGTGTTCGTTTATTCCAAAATTGCTTTCAGTGTCTTTTTTTCTATACCAGTGAGTTTCATGTTGCCCATGTATGTTTTCAGCTGTGTGCTTCCTGCTCTCCTGTTATATTGTCTCTCAACTTGACAGATTTGTTTAAAAATGATTTGCAATTTCATTGCATCTACTTTGGATGTAGTTGCTTTAGTCTCCTGCAGTGCCATTAGCCGTTCTGGTTTCACATTCAGTATTACCCTTAAGGAGACCTACAGTAACATAATAACTAAAATTTTAGTTCCTATCCTACTGCTGTTACTTATTTTTCTTTCTTCTAGTGAGTCCTTTACATTCTCTTGTCTTCATAGCCATGTATATTTTTGCATTCTCCTAAACCAGATCTCCATCTTCTGTATAATGATTTGATGCCTATCTTCAAAACTTAGTTGAAGGTGTGTGGTCTCTTGTCTTGACAGTACTACTTCAAAAGAGCTGTACCATTATTCCCAGTTGTCTTCTGTAAAACTCTTCTTCCGGTTGTTACATGCAATATGTGATGCTTAAATGTTTTGTTGGAAGGTGCCCAGCTTCTGTGAGGCACTCATCAAACCCACAATCCGCTCATTTTTGTTGTTTATTGATTTTTCTAGAGTTAGTGTCACTTCCTTGTCCCAAAAAAACTTTTTATAGAAGGCGAGTTTTTGGCAGTCACTTCCCCCTCCCCCTCCTTTGATTCCTAAGCTTTGAGAATAATCCCTAGATCAGTCTTTTCCCTTTGTTTTAGATCTGTCACAGTGATTAAAGTCAGTAAGTCTCCCTCATACATCCCAGGATCCTAATTAGAAATTCATCTTGAAGAGTCAGCACCTCACAGACATGGCAAAACCCTGTAAATACAGAATCAAGACAATTCAGAGTTTCGCGTTATGTATTAACTATCTCTTTCATGTCAAGGTGCTTTACACTGTATACGTAATAAACATCAAGCCATCTGTTAACTGTTTGTTTGTTCATTTAAGCTGCATGCTTTGAGGAATGCTGTGCAATGTAGTATAGATGGTGGTGGTCCTGGTACTCCTGTGGCACAACAGAGCATACCTGAATACAAAATCGAGATCAGGTAGGTATATGAATTCGTTAGGTCATCGTTTTTCAAAACTGTATTCTTTTTTTCCTTTCTATGCTGGTACAGAATATGGTTCATGTCAGACTTCTAAATTCTTCTGTAATTAACTCTAGAAGAATTTGGAGGGCTTAACAGTTCATACTGATAAGTTGAGTAAAAAAAACTATGAAGAAAATACAGCTTAGGCTGAAATCTTGATTCAAAGTGGTCTGATTTGATTGCCTTTTTTCAATTACTTAGTAGCTATTTATTGTTGTGCCTTGCACAATTAAAATTTAATTAAAATAAGGTTTCAGCAGACATCAGCTGGATGCATGAAGCTGTCACAAAAGTGCAAGTAACATAACTTTTTGAAAAGACAAAACCCCTAGTTTTTTCCATCTTCTTCCTTATTACACAAGTGTTCTTGATTCACTTCCCATTCTTAGGTATTTTGGCCATGTTTTTGCCAATGGGTTGATATACATAAAATGGTAAAATTTTGTTTCACAAGATTACAGTTATTGTTCCTGGACATTGACTGAGTAGTAAAAATATATTGCATTTTTTGGCTTGGTAGTGGAAGTTAGTATTGACAGGTGGATAGTGGTGAGCTGTAAGCATAAGCAGTATGATAAAAATAATGTTATTTTGAAGATTCATGATGAACAGCCTTTTAACTAGTAGATACTTAATAAAAACCTGAAGGTTTTTCACAATCTGAAGGTAGGCAATAATTTATTAATTTAAATAAACAGAAGCTTAAACTGAGGTGATGGGTCACATGATAATACAGTATTTTTTAGAAATAATTTTTTGATAAGTATTCTACTTTCAGCCTTGAAATCTATATCCACTTACACTTGCACATCCACTCACTACTCTTAGTTTGGGAGTTGCTTCTTCAGCTTTTCATCCTTCAAGTACACTGTCTTGTAATACATTGGTATCTGTACAGGACAAATATAGAAGTCTATAATATTTTATATTGAAGGACAAAGTCTTCCTTCCACTGAAAAAGTAGCTTTTATTAATATTTTTCTTAATACATTTGCTAGAGGACTAGTTGTGCAGTTACCGTACCAGTACCTAGGAGACAGGAGCTCTTGCCAGGGAAAACATGAGAATAGTCATGAGAAGGTTCGCTGTGGGAATGAGATTCTTGGATTTTGGCACCAACCCTGAGACTTGTTGATGTTTAATTCTGATTAGAAGAATATTCATTCTGGATATCTTAGTATTTTTCTAGGTCTTGAGTGCTTTAGTTTAGTGTCACAGTATTATGAATCAGAAGAAACTCAGCTGAAATCAGTGAGATCAGTGTTAAGTCATATGAGATGAGCTTGGCTGGGATTATTCTAGGGCTTTTCATATCTGTAATTCTTTCTGGCTGCAGCTCTGTTGTTGGAAGCTGTTACACATATGAGACTCAGATGGGCTCAGGAATTTTTACTACCATGGTGTTTAATACTAACTTGGACTACGTATGTTGGTAAAAACATCTGACCTGCCTTGTCTCTCTTCTAATACTGTATTTCCCTGATGGTCAATGTAGTACACTCATGAGAAATTACAGATGGGAAGAGAGTGTAGCATGGAAAATAGTCTGATTGTTTCCTCCACCCTCCAATAACATAACTGATGTGTACTCTTTGCTGTCTGAAGATCAGAGCTATAGTTTTCCATCAGTTTGAGGAAGAAATGTCATCTGAAGACAAAAAACCTTTGCAAATTAGCAATTTCATCCCTACTGTCCTCATTTGCTGAGGAGGAAGCCAACATATGCTGCAGATTTCAGGTTTCAGGTTTTTCTGGCTGATGCATTTTAGCAGAGGTGATTTTCTACTGAAAGGTCCTGCTTCCAAATTGAATACATTAAATAGGTGTAATTACTGACCTGTATGTTCCTCATGTCTTTAAACTTCATCTGGTAGACAAAGAAGAAAAAGCTGTTAAGCTGGATAAGTAATATTCAAACTGCTAGCTAATCGAGTGGAGAAGTTCCTCACTCATATTGCTTTCTGGAAAGTCTGTATTTCCTCTTTGTGTATTTTTTTTACTAAATTTTTATGCTGTTAAATAATGTATGATGTATTTTTTCTCTCAGCTCTAACTCAGCCCCCCTGTCTTCCACATTCTCTGAATATTACAAGCAGCAATGTGTTAGTTTACATCTTCTTTTATTTATTTTTACATCACAATGTTTTTACTAGACTTGTTTACCTACCAAGATAGTACTGGAAACAGTCTGTGCTTGTGCTGCATAGACATTTCCATTGGGAGTGTGTGGTAGTCATTAAAAGTGCTAATGAATAGCTCTTTTACAAACAGATTAGAGGGTGGATATGTGGAACACCAATTCTGAGGGGAAAAAAAAAAAAAGCCCTGTTAATTTTGTTTGTGTTATGAATCTTGTAGGGCTGTCAAAGGACTTTTATTTCATATATTATTACGTTACTTCATCTCTGCAACTTCTTTTTGTAGCATGTTAAGTTTAAAACATATTATGTGGTGTATGATTGAAGTAAGCGCTATTTCATAGCAGCAGTATAGGTTTCCTGGGCAGTTGTTTACATGTACTGACTTCAAAATATTTTTAATGATGTACAGCTGTAATAAGCATTTCAGAAATCCTGGAGATCTCAGGAGAATGATTTGTAATAGAAGTCAGATTGTCCAAAATGCATGAGACTACAGAAGGAAATCAAATCCTGCCATCTTCAAGTCTGGGTTTTATGTTCCTTGGATTTAAACCACTGCAGCCATCAATCAAATGGAAACCCACAACACTTGGCTTTTGGTATTGCAAGTTTTCACTGTATTGTTCCACTGATTTATGCAATTCTGATTGATTTTATGCATATGCATATATATTTCTAGGCAAACCAGAAGACTTCGTGATGCTGAACAAGAAAAAGACAGAATGTTGCTTAAGACCATTATAAAAGTTTGGAAGCAAATTAAATCCCTCCGTGACTTTCAGCAGTTTACTAACACACCCATGAAACTTTATTTGAGGAAGTATGTTTTGATAACACTTTTTGTACATTTGCCAACAGTGGAATTCTAATAAGATAGTCAATTTGGGAACGTACAATTCTGATACAAAGGGTGTAAAAGTCAGCATTTTACTAGGTGCCTGGTACTGGTTGACCTGCCACTATTCATTTTGAGTTTGGGGAGGAAGGAAGATTAAAATAAAAAGTAATTACTGTAACAGAAAAGGATTTCTACAGGCTAATGAGTAAAGAAAAAGTAATTCATTCTGGATGGTAACTATCTGCTGTGAATTCGTAGACTATCTGTGCTAGTATTTTTAAATAGAACACACTTTTGATACAATGAAATTAATTAATGGAGTAGACTTACATTATATATTGTAGACTTTACTGTAGCCCTTATGTTAATTTATGCAACTTGTTGATCACTTTTTTTTTTGAAGGGAAGAGGTTGATCAGAGATTAGTTGAAAAAGAGTATGAAGCAGAAATTCAGGCTGAGATACATGAATTACTAGAAGAATATATGGAAGAATATGAAAGGAAGATGGAAGAGTATAAAATTGAGCTACAAGAGTGGAAATCCTGGAAGAAGGCACAGGTTTGTTTAAATTATTGAGCTTCACAAAAAATAAAATTATTACTAAATGTGTTGAGAATTTTTCCATCTAATACAGGAAGAAAATCAGCTTCAGGATAGTGATGCATACATTTTGTAATGTATTTGGATACATTTTGTATACTTAGATTTTGTTAATAACTTATTAGTAAATCAACAATTAATTAAAAAAATGAAAATGTGCAAGGTTTTTGTGGAGCATTGCCTTCCTGCTATTGCTTTTCAGCACTTCAGCAGTTTTTTCTTTAAATTTAATAGTTTTGCTGCATTCTCATTAAATTTGTTGTTCTTTTTGCAAAGAAAAAATATGGATTAATTTTGTGTGTGTGAGTAGTAAAGCAAAATAATTATGGGGTGTTTCTAATGAACAAGCACCTCATGTCATCTCATGTAAATTTATGTTCAGGAATATCCCAAACATGGAAAATTTAATTATTATTCTAGCTTTTTACCTCTGCAAAGCTGTATTGCTAATAATTTGTACTGTAGTTAAAGACTCAGAAGTGCTTCAAAGGGATATTGACAAATGCAGAAGCTAGAACAATACACTCCAACAGGATGATCTTCAGAATAGCCTGTGGCAGTGCTGGCAAAATCAGACTTACCTTCATAGATATGGCAATGTACTAGATACCTCAGGGTGATGGTGATTATACTGGAGTATAAGTACTGCCCAGTTTAAACACACTGGGTTTTTTGAATATCAAAGCAAAATAAAGTTTAAGGAAATGCTTCAAATACAGTTTCAAGAATCTAGTGCATCTGCTGATACTTTTATAGAAAGCTCTTTTCATATACATGCAGCATCTGTGGAAGGCACTTAAAAGGTTTGAGGGGAAACTGGTATCTAGGTATTGGAAATGTCTGTTATCAGAATACAAGTGGGCATGTGACTCATTATTATCGTGCCAATTTATTTGTAGGATAAGATGAATAAACGGAAACCTTAAAGTAAGGACAGATAGTCTTGAGCAGTGATTATAATGGGACCTACCTCTATTGATCTACCCCTAGCCAGCTGCACCTTTGCAAATACCATGGTGGGTGGTTCCAGTCAAAGCTGCTCTCGTATCTTTTTAGTGTGTTAGTCACAGTCTGTATTGAGACTGACATGATTGTGGTTCTTTCCTTTTAGAGTGAAATGTAGTAAATGGACTTTACTTTCATGGCCAGAAGTGCTTGCTTTCATTTTATTCAAAGTACTTTTTTGGTTAATCACTGCTGTTGGTGTCTTACTAGCACAGATAAGGTGAATCTAAGGAAGATAGTAAAGGTAGAAGAGACTGATTAAATTTAAAAGGAAATACAAGAACAAAAAGGGTAACAGAATTAGGCCAAGAAGGAATATTTGTTAATAAAAATATGTGAAAAGTTAGTGAGAAGAAACTGTTTTCATCACTTCTTTCTCTTTTGCTTGTGGTGTCTTAAATCATGAAGTGGCTGGTGCTTCCAAGCAAGCTCTACATCAGAGTAATCCATAAGTCTGCAGAAGGAGAAACTCGCTTGCAGTCGTTTAAAGCTGAACATGCATGTGAACAATGAAGTTCTGCAATTTAGGAGATGCTGAAAGGCGTGTGGTGTTCTGTTTGTTTATTCCTCTGATTGGCATAGAGGAAGGGAGGGGATCATTCTGCTCATGCAAAAGATGCTGCTAAGCTAAAAATCTTGCGCTCCAAAGCTTGTGCATATATGCATTCACTTTATCAATGTGGATGCAGACAATACATCTCTAAGAACTGTATCTACTGGTTGAGTAATCTTCCTGCAATCCTAAAAGAATGCATGTGGTAACTCAGGCTAAATGAGAAGTCAGCTGCTAGCCAGAATGTTCAAGTAACATGTTTATTTTGTAAGCTACTTGGGAAGGTTAAATAAATGTTTTGTTTGAAGGATGTTACGTTTTTAAAGCATATGAATGGAATGCATTGCTGAATTCTGAATCTCACATAGTACTACAGAATGAGAGAGATCTTATTTTTGTGTATGGTGATTTTAAAATTATACAGTCATTTCTCATACATGTTTTATTACTTGTGAATCAAGAGAAAAAAACCTCTACTGACTGAAACAAGTTCAGGAGGAACATTATGATTTTTATATGCAGAAGTCCAAGAAGAAAAAGAAGAAAAAAGATGTTCATGAAGAAGAATCACTAGAAGATTGTGATCTTGGTGAGGAACATGTAAAACCCATCCCACCTAAAATGGCCAATAGCCTGGAAATAGAGCAGCAGGTTAGAGAAAAAGCTGACAACTGCAGAAGAAAACCTGGAGAACCTGCTCTAATTCCTGAACTGATCCTCTCAGGAAGCATAACTCCAACTGAGCTGTGTCCTCGGTAGGATAAATAAATGTTGGCCTGCAAATTACTTTGTTAGCAATTTTCTGCTCTTAGTTATTAATACTATTTTGATTGTTTGTACAACTTCAGAACCATGTGCTCACCATTCTGTTTAGCCTAGTGATAAGATTTTGCCTTCTGAAGCCTGATATAACTTAATTCATTTTCAAGTCACTTGTAACCTTGTATATAGTGGGCTTGGGGAATTCATGTCTCCGCATTCCCTTTGAACCTTCTGATGTTCCTTGAGCACCTACACAGAACAGTGGTGTATATATAAAGAAACTGTTTTCAGTGTAGAGTCTTAAGTCACTTCTGGCAGTACCACTTTCACTAGCTAGTCCTTTATACCAGGTCTGTGCTATAGTCCACAAAGGGAAAAATAAATCATGTAATAAACCAGAGATTTCACTGTGGATAAAATAAATTTACTTTTTTGTGTTACTTTCCATTTTTACACAAGTGATTTAACATAAATCTAGCAGATTTTAGTCATTTAAAGACTGTTTTGTTTTGTACTTACTCAGCAAATAGCCTCATCAAGGAATATTGCTTGCCTCCTCTACTCCCAGTGACCCAAAACTTCAAAATCTTAACTCAACTTGATATCATTTGTTGTGCTTTGGAGGAAGGGAGTAGAAGGGAATTTTGTTTCCCTAAATAACTCCTTTTATATGGAGGTGGCCCTAGTGGATCTAAAATTTAACCTTTACATTTTGAAATAATTTTATATTCATGAGAAGGTAAAACAACTGTTAATTAATAGTTTTAAAGTAATTTCTATGTAGTGACATTTTTAGAATACCATCTTTATTAAGGTGACTTCTGTTTCCTCTTGAGGAATCAGATTTTCATTAAAAATAACCAAAAGATAAAAATGTTATTAAAAATGATATGGCAGTTTGTTTGATATATTTACAGAGCAGAAGTTTTGCGACGGGAAGATGTGAAGAAACGCTCAGCATTTATAAAGGTACTTTTCAACTCCAAAGAAGTATCGAGGACTGTTACCCGACCAATAAGTTCAGATTTCAGAGTTCACTTTGGACAGATTTTCAATTTACAAATATTCAATTGGCCAGAGAGTTTGAAACTACAGGTAGGTAATAATTTATCATACTAACTTTTTAAAGAATAACATGAAATGTAATTGCTTCTGTAATGCTTGTATTTTGCTCTATGGTTGTGTTGTAAAGACTGAAAAATATGTGAAAGACCCTTTGTAAATTATCAGTCTTATACTCCTTCCTTCCTCCCTTCTCCAATCATAATATTTTAACTTTGCTGCTACGTTTTTGATACTGTTTGCTTGAGGGGGATAAGAAAAAAAAATCATTGCTAGTAATGTCCATAACTGCACTTGACTTGATCAACAGTGCAGTTAAATCACACCATCACCCACATTCCAGGTATGAATGAATGAGTGGCATGAATAATTTTCAGACCCAATACAATATATTTTTAGGAGGAACATGGTCAGGATCCTACTTCTCCTGTTAGATGAGTTTTCCTGTTGGATAACTTACCACTGGTAGTTCAGGGGAAGGTGTATACCCCTTGCCTGTTCTATTTACGTAACACACAAATTGAAAAGGAAAAGGAATACCATCTCCTTGGCTTAAAAACATCTGAATGGAGAAATCGCTCACATCCCTCTGACCCTGCAACTAGCCAGGAAAAAGGGAAGTAGGCTGCAGTACTGCTAGAGCAAAGGCCTGACCGTACCTTTGTGGTAAGGAAGAATTAGTAAAGCAGAATCCCTCTGGCATCTTCACCCGATGCCGGTGACTGTCATGAGCAGTTGCATATTGTACAACGATGCTCTTTAAAGCCTAGAGTTTATCATACTATTCTTGGGTGCATTAGAAAGGTCAGGGTGATGTACTTTCAGGAATTCAGACCAAGTTAGCTGCTGGTAGCTGAAACATCTGCTAATTGGATATTTTAGAAAGTGAATGAATACAATTGCTTTAAATGAATTGCTTCATGCTTAAGTCATTGTAAAATCTTTTGTCCAATTACCCTACAATGTTTTCAACTTCTCATGAATACATGTGTGAATGTTTTACTATGTCTTTCACTATGTTTTTTTCTAGATATTTGAAACAATGGGTATGAGCAGTACCACCTTGTTGGCTGAAGTGTTCATACCTGTTCCTGAGACTACAATTCTGACAGGCAATGCTCCTATAGAAGAAATAGAGTTCAGCAGCAATCAACGTGTGATGTTGGACCATGAAGGAGTTGGGAGTGGTAGGGACCCTCAGTCTTTCTCAGTTCAATGTTTCTCATTTTGCTGAAACTATGTAGCAGGAACAGGCTGGCATGAGTTTCAGAGTCAATTCTGTTAAGAGCATTTGCAGCTTCTGTAACTGAATCTTATAGTAATGATTCAGATTATTAAAGTTTCCTGTAGAATTTTTGTCTCTTACTGATTTTAAGCTTTATATAATAAAAATGTATGTTTATTATTTGGCTTGTGATAGTAGTGGAGTTCTACTAGCTATAAGAGGTGCTTGGATTTTTTTTTAGTATTTAAGTCATCGGGCTTTTGACAGTGCAGAGCAAGCAGGTGATATTAATCAGTATAGCTCTGGTGCTTTTAATGTTTTAAACCACTGCTGTATATGCAGAGTAATTTTGTTATCTTTATATTTGCTTTGTTGACATCCTGGAACACATTTTATCCCTTGGACAGTCAGAAAGATAAAATAAGGGAGAGGTAGGAAAGGGGGAAATAAGAATAATTCATAGTAGCATCTGGAACTTTCAAGTTTCTATGAGAAGTGCAAACAGTGTTATAAGATGACTGACTTGCATAGATTTGCCATATATGAAATACAGATCAAGCTGGAGCAGAAGAATAGGTTAAAAGCTGTGGTGGAAAGAAACATGGTAAAAATTCGTTACAGCAGATGTTTGTGTAAATGATCATGATGACTATACACCATTATGTATCATAAAACTTTGGGACTGACTTTTTAGTCATGCATAATTCTTTTGACTCTGAATTTCTGTTACATTAATAACAGTATACTGCATCGGAAAACTACCAGAAATATTACAAAAGCATTTTCAAGGCATAGCCTTTCTTTCCAATCCAAATGGAAAGTCTCTCTGTAGGTGCAATGTAATCTTTCACTCCTTTTGTAGAGCTGAGTCCCCCATAGCATGCAGCAGAATCAAGTTGTTTCACAGTACCCCATTTATATGAAGTCACAGGTTATTTGACTACTTATTTTCAGGAAGAATTTTTGAAAATGTTTAGACATTGTGATTGAGTGCCTAACTGTACTACTTTGGGTTTTTTTCCCCTGTGATAGGTGTGTCCTTTTCATTTGAAGCTGATGGTAGCAACAAAATGACTTTAATGACCTCTGGGAAAGTATCCAATAGTGTCTCTTGGGCAGTTGGAGAAAAAGGAATCCCCTTAATTCCTCCAGTATCTCAGCAAAACACAGGCATTCCAAGGTAATATGATACGAATTTTCAGTGATTCATGAGAAAATTATTATACTATTAGTCTAAAAAAAAAAACCTTTCATAATTGAGAATTTTCATACTCTTTTTCTTTAAGTTCAGATATTTTATTTTGTGCTGTAACCCCCTGCAGGTATCTTAGGGTATGCTTTTTGGTAAATAGATTTTAGTTAGAAATTTTATCTTATTGTCTATACATAATCTACGATATTAAAGTTACTCAAGCTGATTAACTATTTTTTACAATTTTCTAATAGAAAATTTATATATTGGCAAGGAATTTTCCTGTAACCATTTTACTAAGAACAGAAGCTCCAGCTCTTCCTTATCCTTTAAGGAGGCTATTGGGTCACATGCTTTAAATTACTTTATTGTAATTAATGATAAAAACTATGCAATAAAAGCAGTGGAAATTAGTGTTGTAATCAGTGAAAAATTCTTATCTGTCAGATCATTCCAAGATAATACTTTTTCATTATTTTTCTCCATCAGAAGCCAGTTGACGTGCAGAATTGTGTATTATTCCATTCAAAACAACCTAATTTTCCCTGTGGTTGCAAGTTCAATATTATATTGTAGGTTATTTGTCCATTTTGTTGCCTTTATATAATTCCAACAAAGTCAAGGAGATGGTACATGAAGTCTGCTTTTGTAATGTCCTCAAGTAACTTCACTGTAAGTCTTAAGAGTTTTCCCATACTTACTAACACTGAACAAGTACCGAATACAGCTGATGAGATTCTTTCAGATTTTTATTTATTTGGAGGCTAGACATTGGCATCCAAATCACTCTGTTACTATTTTTGACCCAAGCTGCAGCTATTAGGGTAATTTGCTGATCAGCATAGGAGTAACCTGCTGACTTCAATGAGACTGGAATAGCATGAGATTAAAACATAAGGATGCATTCCCAAAGGCTAATTTTAAACTCGGGAAGGTAATCACTGCGATAAATGGAAAAATGGGGAATTTCAGAAGGAAGTTAGCTGTATAACAGGCTTCTTTGAATCACCTTCTAGAAATGAACAGCCCTCTGTGACTTGCCATTATAGGTTGTGAAAGTTGGAGACAAGATTTTCATGCCTATTGTTAGGTTTTGCTGCCCACTAGCTTTTCAGCACAATTGTGATTCAGTGTGCATTTGTTCAAGACCGGTGCCTAAAGATATAACCTTGATGTTACAGCTTTATCTGCTGCTCCAGTAACTGCTGGATATTTGGCTGATTCTAACCATGCATAAGAAAGATCCATTAGTTCTTAAAGCTTTCCTGAATACAGTCAGATTAGGTAGAGAACAAAGACTCAAATTATCACCCCTAACAAAAGAAGGGGCAACATCCACCCTCTGCTAATAACAAGCCAGGCGGGTCTTGATGTATTGGGTTTACATGGCAAGGTTTTGGTAGCAGTAGGGTTTCAGGGATGGCTTTTGTGAGAAGATGCCAGAAGCCTGGCCATCAAGTCAGTGTACAAATGGTCTCCAGACTACCTACCATGCTTCCTTGCTTACAGTGAGTAAAATAGTGAGCAGGAGCATCCAAAGGAGAAGGAGTGGAGCTGGTACTGTAGTGTCAGGGAGGACCAAATGCAGTGCTGCACCACAAGGGAGAAGGCTGCAAGGGTGTCCTAGCACAGGCAGTGTCCTTGCCAGTGATATTGTATGAATTCACTGTAGGATAGAATAATGACATCCTCAATGTGTATTGTGTTTGTCAACATATTGTAATGCTATCCTGTTATCCACTGACACCTTGTGAGGCTGTGGACATCCTGTTATCTGTTGGCATCTTAACACCCAAGAAGGAAAGACAGATAGCAAGAGCTGATTGAAAACAGCCAGCTCAGCATTTTCTGGCAAAAGGTGAAAAGTACACCTTGAGGAAGACCTACGGCCTTCCTCCCAAAGACCACTGCCCACGTCCCGAGGACCCCTGCCCACAATTCTTGGAAGAATTTGCGCAGGCAAAGGACTGATAAGCTAATTAACATACAAAGTGAGAGTAGGCGGGTTTAGGTAATGACTGTATAGGCGTTAATTGAATAGTCATTGTTTTATGGTATAAATATAAGATAGTTAGTTACTTTAGACATACACGTTAGGCGGAAGGATCCCCCGTGCATCCAGTGCTGCCAATAAAGAATACTTAGTCACTAAGAAATTTTGACTTCGTTCTTTAAATCACCAGCCAGCATGCAGTCTTACAGGAGCTGAACATGATGGGCAGAGCAGGGTACTGGCAGCAGTCCCAGGCGTGGTGAGGGGATGAATCGGGCCCCGAGGTCTATCGAGAAACAGCAGGGAAGGAGACAGAGACGAAGGCTACAATGCAGGTCTGAGAGCGCCATCCAGGAGACAGGTCAAAGACAGGATTTAAGACAGTGCAAGCAAGGACAGTACATATAAGAAGTTCTTTTCCGTATGGATTGTCAAAACTTTGATGTTAACTTTCATGCTGTGAGGCAGTTTGTCATCTTATTTCCTAGTAATCAGCGACGTGGAATAGTGTAAGTATATAACTGTATGAATAAGCAGGGGTTTTTTTTGGTTGGATTTTTTTTAAAATACCTTGTGTAGTTCTTTTCCACTGGTTCCTTCATATTTCCCCTTCCCTTCACAATTCATCATTCCCTCAGTGGCATAGCTACAACTAAGAATTGTGTAATGGAATTTACTATGCCAGTTTTTTCTAGGTTTTTTCCAAGTTTGTTTTAAACACTTTTTTTATATCACTATATCATGCATGTTTTAAGTACAACTTCTCTCAATTCTGTCTTTCTAGTACATTAAAAAATACTGATGCTATTGCGTCCATTGGCACTTCGGGCTTAACTGACATGAAGAAACTAGCTAAGTGGGCAGCGGAAGCAAAACTTGATCCAAATGACCCAAACAATGCAGCTCTGATGCAGCTGATCATGGTAAGTGGCTTTTTCAGAGCTATAGGCCTAATGTAGCTGTGAAATACCTAGTCACCAGTACCTTCTCAGGCAACCTGCATATGTGCCAGGGAGATAGTAGCGTTTGAGTCTCTGCTGGACATACTTGTGTGAGTGTTAAGAAGCAAAAATATCTACTAAAAATGATTTATTTATCCATTTAATAGTGGTTTAATGATTAATAAAATCAAACTTAATAATAAATCTATTCAGTAGTATTCTAGTGGTGAAAAATAGGTATGAGGCAATACACAAACTGATTAATTTATAAATTTAAAAAAAAATATTTTGAGTTTGTTGTTTCCTTAAAGTATAGGGGTATTGGCAGTGTACTTGAATGGTATTAAATAGGAACTTGCTTATCAGTGACAATTGCGCGAAGAGGTCTAGTGCAACTTCTTTAAACATCAAATTGAGGGGCTGTTTACATAGCCAAAGTTGTGTAAATGAATCACTTTTATTGCTTCCTAGGTTATTCTGCTATGTTACAGTTTCCTACTCTTTAATCTTTTGTTTATGTTGCAAAGAAATAGAATTTTATTGTATTCTTAAATGCATAACAAAAACCTACTTTAAAATGCTTGGTGTTTGTCTGTTTGATCCATCTCGATTGCTTGTGCTTAAAATGAACATTCTTGTAATATTAATATAAGACTTACAGAAGTTACAGACTTTTGTCACTTTGTATGAAAACGTTAATAATTTTTTTACTAACTCAGGTTACTACAAGTGGAGAGGCACATGTACCTGATTTCTTCAGATTGGAACAGTTGCAGCAAGAATTTAATTTTGTTTCTGATGAGGAATTTAATAGATCAAAGAGATTCCGACTCTTGCAGCTCAGAAATGGAGAGGTGGCTGAGTTCCGAAACTATAAACAAGTCCCTTTACATGAACGAGAAATCAGTGAGAAAATCTTCCAGGTAGAATGTTATCTGAAATATTTCTTTTATAGTTTTAATGCTAATAAATATTTGACTTGCAATTAAGTCAATTGGTCCCTTAAAGAATGTACAGCCATGGTGACGTGAAAAAATAAGAATTTTATTCCTTCAGTGTTTTCTAGTATTACTGTAATCGAATTAAGATGGCTTCCTTCCAAGGCAGTATTTCCACAGCTATACTGTGGAAGGAGAAAAATAAAACACAGCAACAGATGTAGCCACAAGTGTTCTAAGACAGTTTTTGTTAAAGGGAAGATAATTTTCTCTTTTTAAAAAAAAAAAAGTGATTTCAAATATAGAAAGGTATCGCAAAGATAATTCAGGTTTAGACTTACTAACTTTTAAGCCCTTTCTGGAAGCAATGACTTTAATGAAAATTAAAACCTTTTTATGTTTTACTACAGCCTATGTTGCAGTCATTTCTGGTTTAATACATTGTTCCAATTAGCTTACCCTGTCTTTGCCTTTCTGGTAATTACCTTTCAGAAATGCAAAGTGTGCGTTTTTTATTTGGGTCACACTTCAATTATTTTTAATCTCAACTCCATTATTAGTGTTGTCATGCATTCTTTTGTTCTTCAGCAATTCATGTAGCTAAGGAGCATTTTAGTGTTTTCGTTGCCGTAGCAGGATCAGAATCATCTCGGATTCTGACAACTGCTGTTTTATCCCTACTACTTACAGAAACTTCTATATATAAATTCAACCATGTCTGACTCTTTGCAATATTTTTTTTTCCTTTTTACATTTTAGACTAGTTTTGTCTCTTTTACTTAGAGATATGCCCCATCCTTGATACGTATTTCTGATTCAGTTGATTTTATGGACTAACTTTGTTCATTTCATGTTATCATTCAAAATTGAATACCATAGCTTAAGAATAATTTTATATGGGTTTTTTCCATTAAGTGTAAACTGGATAAACTCATGATCACTCATTCCAAGTTAATTTTATATGACATGTTCTTCAAAACTAAGTCTAAATTGGTATTAGTCCCAGTTGGTTTACCAGCTATTTAGTGAAGAAGTCTGAAATTTCATGGAATTGTGGAAACATTGTTTGGAAAATTTTATCTGGAGGTCATCTAGTCTTGCTTTCTGCTGACGTGGTGGGACTGTTGCTAGCACTAGATGAGGTCAGCTGTGTCTAGCCAAGTCTTTAAATCCTCTAAATGGGAGATTGCACAGCCGTCTGGATAACCTGTTCCAGTGCTACACTATCTTTACAGTGATTATTTTAAAATTCATGTTCCACCTGAGCCTTCCAAGTTGTATTTAATGGCTGTTTGCCCTTGTTATACTGTCTGAAACTACAGAGATTAGTTTGGTGCTCTGTTCTTTGTAACTGCCCCTCAAATAGTTGTGGGCAGATGCTGGATTGATCATTAATCTCTTCCTCACCAAACTGTTTAAGTTGAACACCTTGTCCAGTGGAAGAGACTGAAATACGGAGCAAGTCCAGCACAGAGCTACCAGAATATCTGCAGGGCCTGGAGCACATGGCATGGAAGGAGTGGCTGAGAAAACTAAATTTATTTTGGTCTAAGCTGGCAAGGCTATGGCAGTACTTTACTGCTTCCTTCAGGTACCTAGCAAGATGGTGCAGAGAAAACAGCAAGACTTACCTTAGAGGTGAGATGATGATAGACACAAGTTACTCCAAGAGAAATTCCAGCTAGATATAATGAAAACATTTTTCATGAAGAGGTATTCAAATTCTAGAACATGTTGTCCAGCAAGTTTCTAGAATTGCTAACTCTGGAGACACTGAAAATTCAACTGGCAAAGGCCCTGAGCATCTTGATTGGTGGTGCTCCTGCTTTGAGTGAGGGTTTAGATCAGATGACCACCAACCTATCTATTCCAACTTATATTACTCTTAAGATCCTGACCCTTTCTTGTAGGTCCTGTCATCTAGGCCTCTGACTACCTTACAGTACTTTAGTGGACCCTGTCTGGTTTCTCCACATGCTGCTTGAAATGGCAGCCCCAAACTGGAGGCAGTATATCAGGTATAGCCTCACAAGTGCCCAGTTGGAGGGGCTATTAATTTCCCTTGGTCTGTAGACCATGCTATTCCTAATGTAACCTGTGGATTGCCTTTTGCTTAAAAGCATATTGTTGGTTGTCATTAAACCATAATCTACAGATAGTCAATAGTCAGAACAGGGCTGTGTTATCAACACCCTTTTAGTCACAAATTCAAAATACAGCACCATAGTGGGTGCTGTGAATAAAATTAAGTTAATTCTAGCCAGACCCAATAGAATTAGGCCATGAAATTATCTCCCGCACCCACACCCCCCATGCTGTTTCGCCAAGTGATCCTGTTGTATTTGTCCTTTCCAGCCTTTATACAGTGTACAGCACTAATATGCAGCAATGCTGTGAAATCTTATTTTGGTTAATGTTTTTGGTTCCTTGTGTTCCTCAGAACAAATGGGTCCATCATCTCTACAAATAAGCCCAGCAGCATGGGCTGTAGGATTTTGGTAATCCAAAAGCATGCCATGCTCGTGGGTAAGCAGAATGTCTTGATACAGAAATAAAGTGTCTTGGGTCAAATGGGAAGGGTTTCAGTTTGGGGTCCAGCACAAGAGATGAGGCCAATCAGTATGTATCTGAGTATTTGCTTTATCAGAAGTATATGATTTCTCTGAAAGTTTATTTAATGCCAACAGTTTACTAACAGTTAACAAGTACTAATTAATGATTTGTGCTACTTAAATCCTGTTGCAGTAAAAAGTCTTCTGAAGGGAGCAGTGCATATACATGTACCAGCTAGTTATACATTTAACTCCCATTATTGTACTTATAGCTTCATCATTGCTAGATCTGCCTAAAAATTGAGATTTCTGGCTCAGAAGAGCTATTCTTACATGATTTTGTTGCTAATCTGAAGTCATTCAACAATAATTATTATGCACAGGAAAAGTTAGTTGAAGATTTATTGTGGAAATAATGAAGCACTGTGTTTCCAGAATGCGCTTCCTGGACCCTTTATCTTAGGAAAAAATTATGTTCTCTTAAGTAACAACATTAGCAAAATGACCTGAAGATTAATTTTACTGAGTAGCTTTTACAGGAGAACTAGCGGTGGTTCTAAAGCCAACCTCACTTGCAGACTGCCATTAAGCTGCAGATCCTGGGAGACCCCCTGGAGTTGTAGGTGCTGTGTTTTGCTTAGAAGCTGAGTGTCAGCTCTAGCCTTTTCTTAATTTATGAGACACTTTCCTAAACTTGTGAATTAAAGTTGCATCTGTTAGTACAGCTTTCATTGTAGTCCACCAGAATAGTAACTGCAACCCTGAGAAATATTCCATTAACATACTTCTTCCCAAGAACCAAGTGCTTCTTATAAATCTTTTTCTTGTGGTGGTAACCAGTATTGATCATGCCCCTTGGTTAGGCTACAGACCCTTTTATCAAACCTCAGGCAAGGCAAAATCTTCATGCTCTGGCTGCTTTGAAGAGCTTTCATTTTCTCATAATGTACAAACAAATATTTTTATTATGCTATTAAATCTCTTCAATAATTGTTTCTCAATAAACTCTCCCACAAGTAGACTTTCTCCCAGTGTTAGACACCATGAAAACTAGTTACGCATATTAAAACACAGTACAGATTTCAGGACATCTTCCACAAATACTGCATCAGTCGTATTTATAAAGGATTCTCCCTATTGCAGCTGCAGTAAGAGAAGCTATTTCCAGTTCAAATAGAATTTCAGTTTACAGCAGCAGGTCAAAGTTCAGCTGTAAAAGAAAATAGTGAAATCTTCAAGTAATTCATAGTAATTTAAACCACATGAGTCCCATAGCTTAATGGAATTCTTGTCTCTATTCATAGACGTTTAGCAATGCTATTGCTGTATACATTAGCATTAAAAATAGCTTTATAAACCTCTGACATCTGTTTTGGTTTACTGTCATCCATACATTAATATTAATGAAATATTTACAATTTTTCTGGTATGTAATAAAGCACTGAATATATATCTAATTACAATCTCTAATAAATATGTTTAGGAATATGACAAGAGACTGCAAGAGAGGGATGTGATTGACAGCAAAAATTACCTGGATGCACACAGAGCAGTTGTTGCCAGCTATCTACAGAAGGTAAGCTGCAAATAATATGGATCCACCAAATTTTTGTACACCTTATGTTGCTACTGTACTTGGATGCTTTATTACCATGAATACTGAAAACTGATTCATCTCTAAACATAACCTACAGACATCTTTAAGATTCCAAGTTAGGCCTGAAGCTGGTCTAATTGAACAAGTGGAGGTTTGTGAATGACTCATTTAATGTTATTGGAAAAGTTGCAATATACTAAATGACTAGCCATTGTGGATTTTTTTAGCAGTTCTGTAGAATCTTTTTTGGTCCCAGAGATTTTTACTGTTGTGTCCCAGGTATTCACTGATTTCTCTGTTTTTCTTCTTGTAAGCTGTGATACTAAGACCTTATTTATCTCCATGAAAGTGGCCCAAATATTGTTAAAAATCATTTAAAGCACTACAGAAAGTGTCTTGTCCTGCAGCCTAAGGCAGAAGGCATAGCTTCCATCACACTACCTTTGTTGTGGTATTAGAGTAACAACTTTTGCCCCTTTATTTAATATATTTTTCTAGTCTGTTCATTCTGTTATGATGACATTCTCTTTAATCCTTAGGCAAAAAAATTGTAAGAAAAATATTGGTCATATAACCAAGAGAAGTTTGCAATTTCAGACTATTTTGGCAAAATAGCAAGTGCAAAACGTGGCTACCAGTTTTGTACCAGTACTGGAAGTACCAAAAGGTGTATCAAATCCTAGCCAGCCACCAAGATGTATAATGATGATAAGGTTGATTTGATGTGGGACAAAACAAATTGTCTGTTGGAAAGAATGGTTTGTAAAAGAATTATAGACAATAAAGAGTGTTTAAGTCTTCCAGGCAAGTCCCAGAGCCCAGATTCAGTATAATAATATAAAAAAAAATATTTTTAACAAAACTGTCATGTCTGTGTCGGCCCTGTTTGTTTTGCATGGTATTTAAGTGTGTACTGAAATGTGGTTTATGCAGCACACTGAGTAATAGTATAGTAGTACAGAGTAACATACATTATGGTACTTTGTGTCACTCTTTTAGATTAAATACAGGTAGCCTTTATAAAATAATATTTGGATATTTCACACTTCTGTAAATTGTCAGTTGTGCCTGAAAATTAGATTGCTCACATCAGAACTGAAGTTCAGTTTATTCTGTAATGTGATCTTTATATGCCTATCACTTCAACACAGGGATAAAATAAGAATAACTTGCAAACTTTTAAAAATAATAAAGGGAGATTTATAGCAGAAAATTGCTGTTGCTGTTCTGTAACTATCTTGTAATAGCACAGCATATAACGGCATTACTAGCATTAGTGGTGGGAAAAAAGGACAAAGGCAGTACTCTTGTCAGTCTGCTTCCACACAGTTGTTAGGAGAAGAGGGAAGACTTTCATCTCTGGGCTTCAGTCTATGACTTCAGCATAGAAATTTAAGGAACTAAGGATTTTAAACATTTACTTGAAATCATAGTACTTGTAATGCGGGCTTTACCGATTTGTTCTGCAGTCCAAAGTGTTGCTTTTATTTTCCATAACTAATACCATATAGATTTTTTTTGTAGCCTTTTCTGCAACTTCATTTAGATATCAAAAAGAGTCGTCTGTTAGTGTCATTTGTTGTTATGATTGTTTCTGATGATGACCTGTAAGCAGATTAGACTTAATTTTCTGATTGTATGCTTTCATGTCTTCTTATATCTGGCTAGCTAGTGTGTTTCTAGAGAATCACTGAATGTGTGAAAATGAGCTCATATTATGTTCTGAAGAAATATCTGGTGGAAGAAAATTTTCCTTGGACCGTGACTCTTTTAGAAGTGGTAAAAAATGAAGAATGTGTATATTTGGACATTTTGTTTGTGTTTAATAGGCAGAATGCAAATATTTGCAGTGGGTTTAGATTAGACGTGTACTTTTGACTCCTCTCTCCCCATTCACAGATTCGAGAATCAGTAATAAACCGTTTCCTCACAGCAAAACACCATTTCCTTCTTTCTGACCTTGTCAACGAAGAGGAAATGCCCAGCCTGGGGTGAGGGAGCTATCTTTATTTGTTCTAAATAAAAAAAAATTAATGTAAAACCATCTCTGATGCTTTTTTGTGAAATATATTGATGTAACTGATGTGATTTTAGTGTGTGTGTTTAGTATAATATATCAACTTCCAGTCACAATGTACACCGCAGCCAGTACAGACAGTGTATTGATATAGAAAGCGTGTAAAAAAAAATGTTTCAGAAAAGGAAAAAAAAAGGCTGGTTTTTGCAGAAGTAATGTGATATCATATAAATAACATTTAGCAGGATACAATGCATCAGACTGTGTTCTGATGACCTGAGCATAGTCCTAGCTGGTGCCAGATGAAATGATTTCCATGTATCAGACAAGTGCCAGAGGTAGCACCACTATTACTGGTTCTACACATGATGCTCACTTAGAGTCAGTGCATATGCCCTGCAAATAATGCGTAATAGATTTTTTAACAGTTATTTTCTTTATTTTACTTCTCTTGTATTTCTGTTTGCTGTTGCTGAATGTTGTCATATGCTGTTTGCTTTCAGAAATGTTACTGGGTTTGGAAATTACTACTTCTTTCTTTTAAGATTATTATTTGTTCTGTTACTTAGGCACTTTCTTTGAATTTTTGTTCCAAATCCCATACGTGTTGATTTTGACATTTATCAGTCATCACAGCATAAGTGACTTTTAATTAGTGTTGCCGATTTAAAATCTGTGTAAGTAAACAAGTTGTGACTTTTTTTTTCTTTCATGTAAAACTGGCTTTTATTCACTATAAACGTGACACCCTTAATGTACAGCCAGAGGTTTTACAATCAGCAGTACAAATCTAAACAGTCCCATCTGCTGGAGATAGAGAGACATGCTGTCTTACAGAAGAGTTCATCCTATTTTTTTAGTTCATGTTTTCACATCACTGAATGGAAAAATCCAAACAAGACTATAATCAGCTTATGGAGTTGTTTAAAATCAAATGCTTCATTGATACTTTCTTATCGGGAATGCTAATTAAGATTGGATTCTATTTGCTAATTTATATCATTAGTGAATTTAAAATACAACATGATTTGTTTAAAGTGTCTACTTAGTGACATATTTCACTAACTCATGGTTTTGTGTTACTTTAACAGTAATTACTGTCATTTTTTTATTATGTATAAGGTAATAATGTCATTTGCTTTTAGTTTTTAATGTAGATTTTGGAATTTCTGCAGTTAATACCAATGATATGTCAAAACATACATCTGCTTTTTATTCTCTTCCTGTTTGTTGTTTTTTTTCTCTCTTTGGTTCTGCTTTGCCTTGGGTTATAAGTTCTGAGGGTCCAGGGTATGTTGTGGTATATTCATTCTGCTTCCTTTCTATAGCCTATTGTTTGTTGTACATAGCTGTGTAATTAGATTTTTTGCTTATTGCATACAGTGGTTGTTGTCATCTGCTAGATACCTTGTTTATAGCAGTGTAGTTTAGGTCTGTCTTGAAGCTGTGTAATTGTCCTATTTGTATCTTACCCGGTTTTGGAAAAAACTTTTTTGAACATTTGAGTTTCAATTTCTGAGATACAAGACATCTGGATAGTGTAGTACTAAACAAGTAAAACATTTTGACATTTCATAGAGTTTTGTATGGCACTAACAAGAGCATGTATTTCATTCTTCTGTTAGTGCATAATTTGCCTATGTGTCATGCAAACACTAGCATGCTGGGTTCTATGCAAAAGTTACTAAATATCTGTTTTATGATTATTAGTATTTTGGGACTCAGCCTCTTTAAACTGGCAGAGCCAAAACGACCATTAAAGCCAAGAAGAAAAGAAAGGAAGAAGGTCACAGCACAGAATTTATCAGATGGAGACATAAAACTCTTAGTGAACATCGTTAGAGCTTATGATATTCCAGTGAGAAAACAGGTGATGAGGTATGTTTAAATGCCTGTTTCCAGTACAGATTAATTTTCTGGTTTCTGCTGTTTTGAGGACAGCTGAAACTCATGTTGAAATTCAGACATGTGTGTTGTTTCTATCCTTATAATGAAAACATGTATTTATCTTTTTATTAATAATGATAAAGAACTGCTGTTTTGTAAGTTTGTAGAATAATGTGATTGTTTCTCAGTAACTGCTAAATTCAAGAAATATTTTACCAAAACCTGTATTCATCTGCTTGAGGAAAAAACTGTCTGAAAGGTAACTTATAGCTTTGACAGCATTATAACTCTGGTAACAGTAATATCAGATTAATTATACCTTAAGCAAGCCTTCTAGATATACTCAGGGCAATTTTCATTCATAATTATGTTATTAAATACAAAAAAATCAAGTATTTAAAAATTCCGTTCTTCATCGTAGGATACTATATTTGCTTCCTGAGTGTAGCATGTTGGTCTCCTCCTTTGTGAACTGTTCATTTAAGTTAATCAACTGAGCCTGATTTGGCTCTGACTAATTTTAAAGGTGACCGTTACCTTCAGGCACATTAAGGCAATGCCTGCAACTGCATGATGCTGCATCATGTGGAGATACTGGGGTTCTGAACAGTCTGGTTCAGTTCCAGAAGCAATGTGTTAGTGAAGCTTTCTCTCTCTCTCTCTCCTAAAATGAATACACCTTACTTGGAGATATTTTCAAGCTGACCAGTTTCTGTGCATACAGTATTTAGTGTCCTCTGCTGTTTTGTCTCTTCGCTACAATAAAGATTCTGTTGGACTTCTCTAAAGACGTTCATTCTGATAAAAGAAATTCATATTAGAAACATGTTGGCAGGAAGGAAATTTCAATTCATGATCAGTATTACAAAACTAACTAAAAACCCCTCCCAGTCTTTTTGCATTATACAATACCTTATTTTGAGCTGCATTCTCCATGAATAGTTACTCTTTTATAATACCTACTGTGGTGTTATTACCAAAAATGTTATGTGGAAACACTATGAAAGTAGATGTATTAACATTTATTTCACTCATGGTTTGCCAATTGTGTAATATTCATATGGGTTTAATATTGTTGTAGAGGCCTTGCCTGAATACCATGAAGTCTGCACTGTTTATAAATTCTGTGGGGATTCATCTCCTTGAACTGAAAAACCTGTAGCTCAAGGAGATTGTAGGGGGGAGGCAAAAAGAAAAAAGAAGCCTGGGATTGATAAGCTCTTCAGAAGAGAGCTTCCAGGCACAAAGCACTCTTTTGCAATGAGGCTTACAAGAGCTATACATTCACCACCCCTTTCTGGCATTCTTTTCATGTTATTTGATCAAATAAATATCTTTCCAAGGTTAAAGTCGTAACATAAAAATATCAGAAGTATTTCCAGAATTCTGAGTGGTTAATACAGAATGTAAGAGATTCCTATTTTGTAATGTGTTCTCTCTCTCCTTTCTTGCTCTTGTTGTTTCCTCGCACAGCAAACTACACCAGCCATCTAAATCTTCAAGGTCCTTTAATGAGCTGTTTGCAGCCTCTCCATCAGCTCAGAGCCCAGCTGATAGCCCAGACTGGGCATTCAACCAGGTATATTAGAAAACTAACATTTTCTTACTTGAAGTTATGAGCATTCACCTTTTCCACAGACAGTAATGTTCACCATCAGAAAGATATCTTATTAGTGACGTTGGCTTGCCCGCTCCTTCATCTCCAGAAAAATAGTGAAGCTGCTAAAGGTTCAGAGAAGGGCAGTAAGGATGTCAGAAATAAAATGTGGCTACTGTACAGTGAAAAGTGGTAGGGCTTTTCAGCCAGAATAGCAGTAACTGTGAGTAAGGGAGGAGGAATATGGTAGAGGCATGAGTAATATAGAGACTGTGAATAAACATTGACTCTTTACTGGTTCTTTCAGTATGAGGGTGAGGGGTGCTCAAATGAAGCTGGTAGGAGTTAGGTTCAAAACAGACAGAAGGTTGTGATTCTTCATGCAGCAGTTTAGTAGGCACCCGGAGAAGTTGCTTACGTGTATTGCGGATTAAAGAGGTTTGCCAGTGTTGAAGTGGCTGTTGGACAAACATTTGGAAGAGTGATCTGTTGGGAGTTACTGAACAGAAAAATCATTACAGGCTTAGGAAAGTCCTTCATCTGAAAATGCTGAAGCCTGGAAGGAGTAATAGGAGAAGATACGTATGCCTGCTCTGTTCTGGCTCTTCTGTGTGTGCCTACTGCTGGCCATTTTCAGAGCCTGAGTTTTGAGCCCAGTGCATTCATAGTCTAAGCCAGCACAGCCATTCTTACAGCTGATATTGAAACTACGTTTACTTGCTATTGAGAATTAAATTCAGCATCCCTCTGAATGAAGAGGGAAGCCTTTCAGGGGGTTTTGCTGCTTTTCTTATGATTTTCCTTCAAAATTAGCTTTTTGAAATGTAGAAAAGATTCTGCCATATGCATTTGCATGTTAGTGAAATGCTCCATTAAGTCATTTTTAATCACATTTAGGGGTTTGTTGTGTGTAGTAGACGTTGTTTATCTGTAATAGGAGCCAGTTTCAGAGACAAACCAGGATTGTAGTGGTAGGCTCCTTGGATTACAGATAAGAGGGCACCAGTGTACTTTTTTCCACTGGTGTCTAGATCACATGTTCTGTTTCAGTTACCTTTGATTAGGTAGCCAGTAACTTTCCCAGTCTCAGGAGAAAATGTGGTTTTGCTGGTGTATATAAATATGTCAAATATTCTGAATACACATAACCATTTGGAAACACTGACATAGAAAATATTTTTTAAAGCTTCATAAATGCTTAGAAGCCTAGGAAATGCAATATTTAAGGTGTATTAAAGTTTTATTTGGTGTGGACCAGCCTGATCTCCACAAAGTATATGTTTATTTTCCTAAATACAATTTGTAAATAAATAATAAATGCAAATGTGTAATTTGATACGTTCTGATGAATTTTTATAAAGGTCTTTTTCCTTTGTTTTGATTCCTATTTATAGGTTTTAGTCCGTCCTTTTGTAGAAGTTTCTTTTCAGCGAACAGTCTGCCGGACAACAGCAGCAGAAGGTCCAAACCCCAACTGGAATGAGGAACTTGAGCTTCCATTTAGGTATGGCAAAATGAAACAAAATTATTTCTGAGTAATGATAATTTAGTTTGAGCATGCAGATTTATTCACATTTTCCTGCTCTGTTCAAATCACTTTTTTGGTTTATTTAACCTTTTCAGAGCTCCTAATGGTGACTACAGCACCCATAGTTTGCAGTCAGTGAAGGATGAAATCTTTATTAACGTTTTTGATGAAGTACTTCTTGATGCTGGAGAGGTGAGTTCATAACTGAATGACAGTGTATGTTACAGAGTATTACAAGCTTTTTGAAGTTGACAGAATAAGACTTCTCCATGTAATAGCTTTCACCCTCTTGTGCCTCTTTTTTTCCTCTGTTTTTTCATTCGTTATGATTTTATGACTCATCAATACTGCAATATTCTTAGAGGGAGCAATCTATAGTGTTAACCTTTGTATAAATTAATCTTGTACTATATAATCTACTGGTAGATTGAACATGTGTATGTAATCTGTTTTACTGATATTTAATGAGATTGGAGATACTAAAATTGAGAGGCAAAGTATGAATTGTCATCTGAATTCTGTTCTTCCTAAACTTACCAGAATTTTTTACTAAATTCCAAATTAACAATTCCAGTTACTGTATTTTTTATTAACTATCTTTTTATGCTCTGTCTCATCCTTTTTTACAAGTTGTTTAATGAAAAAATAAAACAAACCAACATCTTTTGGTTGTATAGAATATTTTTTTGGAATGAGATAAAAATTGCAAGTCCTAGTAACAAGAAATTTTTGTTAGCTGTCAGTGTTGGCATAACTCCTTCCCCTGTTGAAACCTTGAAAGCTTTCCTAGTCAATTTAGCACACACAAAAATAGCAGCACTCAACATTCTTGAAAATATAACCCAAAAATAAATAATGCACACATTTCACCAAAAACAGAATTCTGTCCTAAAAGTGAAATGGTATTTGATGAAGCAGAAGGAAGAAAGATACAGTCTCGAAACTCAGATGTCACTCTAGCCATTAGAGATTATTTTATTTTTTTTAAATAACTTGTAGACAGATCATACTAGATTGGGAAATCCCCGATAGACAATACACATGACAACAATGCTTCCGTTCCACATGGTTTAATTAGATTTTCTTCCAATTTTGCCTTCTAAAGCTTTTTAAAATACTAGTAAAATATTTCATTAGAAGACCAGAGCTTGGTTTACTTTGTCTGAGAAGACTCTTGTGGACTTCTTGTCAGCTTTATGAGTTGTCCATCACAGGTTATACGTTACTTGAACCCTGAAGTGCAAGCGCATTGTATCATGGATAGTGATGTTCTCGTATTTGTTCAGCATCTGGCATGCTTGAAAGGCATGCAGAATAATCATTGCTGTACTAGTAATTGAACTGATATTTATAGTAAATTACTAAACCACAGAATTTTTATTAATGCCTTGATTAAATTGTTGATTGAATTAAAGGAAATGAAGCTGTCTTACAAAGTCTTATGTTGGGCAACTTTTTAATAGGATGATCATGAAAGAGGAAATGGAATCTGCACTCGTGTTGAGAGACGCTGGCTGGGATGTGTTAAGATTCCATTTACTACCGTATATTTTCAAACCAGGGTAAGTGTTAATACCTTGGAGTAAATATCTTAAAATATAAAACTACAGAATGGAAGGGGCAAATAATGAATGTCAGAATTAATGATGTTCTCTGTACTTGTTATTTTTATGGAATTGTTTGCAAATGTTTTTTGAAACATGTTTTTTGTCAAATTTGGTGAGTATTTGTCAGCAAGTTCAACATTTTGAAGGGAGAACAGGTAAACAAATGTACTTCTACACTGACAATGCAGCCTGGCTTCCTTCAGTAATGAGGTTAGAAGTGCAAATTCTTTCAATGGTTTTGTCAGGAACTTTTGAGATCTCTGGTATTGCAAAGCCTAGATAGATGAACTAGGAATAGGAATATCGCCTAGATAGGTGATAAGAAACCTGACCTAACTTCTTTTTTCACAGATTTTTACCTTTGCCTCTCCCAGTCCCTTCTTTTTTCCATTTTTAGAACTTTTCAAGAGAAGCTTTCTTCAAGAGAAATCAATAGTTAGTCATGGGAGTAATAGTAAAACATGCAGTTCTTTGTATCAGAAAGGCATATTTTTGTCCATCCTGGACTCGGGACTCATTTTTTCATATCAAAAATCTTATTGTATTATTATTTTTCTGCAGGGCAGTTGCTTTCATGTGTAGATCAAATCATATGACAAAAGTCTCAGTGTCTTTCTTCATGAAGTTTCTGACATCAGTTGCATACCTAATGACACATTAATTTGCTCTTCTCTGGCTATATGGGGCACTTCTCAGAACTGTAAGGGCTTTAAGACATACTGTGAGCCTCCTGGATTCTTTGGGTGGAGGATAAGTCTGTAGGAATCTTAATTTAAGTGCAGTGCTTGGAGTTCAGAGTGGTTTTCTTGGGCTTTCCATTTGCAAGGCATGACTGAACATAATTGTCACGGGATTCAAGAAAACATGGGGTTCTTGTTGCTGAGAAACTTTGGACCGTGTATGATTAACCAGTGGTAGTCCACTTGCTTCTGCTAGATCATTAATAATATGCTATCTTCATCTTGGGAGGTTAATCAATGAATTCAGGTGTTTGAGGGTTGCGGTGCCCTGTAGAATGAAGCTTTCATTGACTTCAAAGGAAATGTAAATAGTAAGAAGGTCTAGCTGCCTTTTCATGAATCTTTGGCCATCCTGTGCAGACAATGTCACATAATTTGACCACTGTTGTTATAGGTCAACAAGTCAACAAACAAGAAAGAACAAGATACTTTACACTATTTTTAGGGAAATGTGCCATGCTGAGTGCATTAAATTCACCTGAGAAGTGTGTCTGCTCACAGTCCTGAGAGACTTATTGGGCAGATTTAGATATTTTGACAGGCTACTTACCACTATGTAGCGAAGGACACAGCCTATAATCCACCTTTGAGGATTACCAGTACTAACATCAACCTCTGTTCTTCACAATTCTTGTTGGTGTATCAGTCTTTCTGTTGTGGAACCATAGTAGCTCCAGGATTCCTGTCCGATGCACTCTTGGCTCTCTTGGAGGAGGTGCTGAAATTTGTGATTCCCTAAGCACGGTGCAAGTGCCCGCAAGGATCTTCCCGGCATTAGAGATTCTTTTCATTTGAACAGGATTTCTTACTGAATTTGAAAACCCCTGGTCAGTCCAGTGATTATATCAAGGTGCATCTAGCAATTAAATTTCAGTAGCAAATGAAGCATTTCTTCATCCTGTTCTATGCTGCAGCAGGAATTCTGTATTTGGAGTTTTCTCCTCATCAAAACTTAATTTTATTCTTAAACGTTTGATGAGCCAGCCCAGTGAGTCATCTGTTCATCTCTCACATCCACTGAAGATACCCTTCCTGATGGCAGTTACCTGAATTCTGCCCAAATCAGGCAGTTAATCTGCTCACTTTAAGAGAAAAGTTATGTACTTTCACTGTTGAGACTCGTCTGCCTGAGCAAGTCTGGGGCATGCCATCTCTTGCCTGACAACCTTTCAGAAAGACTTGCCTTCCATTTGTCATGGCAGAGGGAGGTGCAACGGGCTGGTGAGTCTATCGGAGCACCCTTCCCTGAGGAAGCTGGCTGAATGGGCCCAGTTCCAGTTGCACCCAAGAAATGTCAGCAGGTTCTGCATGGAAGGGCGTCCATTTGTGAGATGCTGGAGCATCATTCCCACACCACTCGAACGTAGGCAAAAACCTGTTGCTGTGATGCTTCTTTCAGAAGCATAGTCCTGCAACTTTTGCTTTGCCACTTTGTCAATTTTGCCAGTAAATAGGGCCACACGGAGATTGCTGTTTGAAAGGAAAACAGTGGAAGGCTAGCACTCCTTCTTTCTCTAAGAATTAGTGTGTATGATTTCCATTTCATTAAATACTGGTGTCTGTAATATGCAAGAGACTGAAATCCAGTTGTAATTAATACATTTAACAAGATGCCTCATATTTCCCCACAGTTAATCAGTATATATGTCATATTCTCTCATTTTATTGTTTTGTAATTCAGAGTAATAAAGAAATCAAAGGAATGAAATATTTTAATACAAGTAGCAAATGTATTTGAGAAGGAATCTTGCTTTTTTGCTTCTAATAAGGGGTATTTGTATATTTTGTAGATTGATGGTACATTTAAGGTGAATATTCCTCCAGTCCTCCTTGGCTACAGCAAAGAAAAGAACCTGGGAATCGAGAGAGGTTATGATTCTGTGCGAAATCTGAGTGAGGGCTCATATATAACACTGTTCATTACCATTGAACCACAGCTCATTCCTGGAGAGCCAGTCAGAGAGAAGGTAACTAATCAGTAATTCATCATATTCTTGCTTTTTGTTTCCAGTAGTGCAGTCCTTGAGATGCATATAAACAGGTATGCTTAGTGTACCAAAGGACATGAATACAAGTACAGAAGGACATTAATACAAATTCTGAGTGTTTTACTTCATTATTTCTTTTAGCTCAGTTCAATTTAATTGGATGTACCATTAAGTTAGATGGATACTTAATGCATAAGAAGTAACTTTCACCAGGATATCTAGTTCCAGTATAACAGAAAGCAAATTTGCATTCATTATCTGTGAGCATATAATTTTCCCATTTTATTCTGTGAACAATAAAGTATTCATGTAAGTATTGGTGAACAGTGAATAAAAACGAGGTGGCAGGTGCAAACACAGTATTTTCTTGCTTCTATGTTTATACTATTCAAATGCAGCATTTATTATTTATGGTTTCATGCATCCCTCCAGATCTTGAAGATAATTATTTCTAAATAGAATCTCTTTTTTTTTTTTTTTTAGTTAGTTTACATTACCATAAGTGCCTTACACTAACAACAACGTGTAGTTAAAATGCATACACTGCTTGCTATTCTGCATAACATTATGTAGTGATTTTGAGATCCATTCAGCAAAGATGTATGTTTTTCATGCACAAACAGCAGCGGTTCATTCTTTTCCAATTCAGAATAAATATAAAATTGCACGATGTGTTCTAATAACCCTTTTTCCTGTTAAATTATGGACTTGGAAACTACCAAGTCCTATGTTTCTTGCTCTCATGCAATACTGTGGCAATTGTTACTATTCAGTACTGTTGAAAATAAAGAAAATAAATTACATTCATGGATACCTTTAAAAGTGAATTAGTTTGAATTATAAGTTTATTATGAGGACTTGAAACTGTAAATATAAACTTAACAGCCTTGAAGCACCTTTAATAGATGAGACCTTACTCAAGAGTTTCATAGTCTTCATTTTCACATACAGTAGTTAGTTTCTGGGGAAAAGATATACTGAATTTGTAAGGAAACAGATCTCTGTTTATAGAAAGACCTGTCTCCAGTAGTGATTCAAGAGAAAAATCATAGAAAATCAAATAAGGGGTTAGATTATTATAATATATATTAGAATATTAAAATATTATGGACTATATGTTGCAAATGTTGACCTCTTTAAATAATGAACAAAGTTCAGATTTTCTTGCATACATGCAGTTCGATGCTTAGTTATGAAAAGGTTGTGTGTTATATTAATGCTTAGTAAAATGGTGCAGTTTGGTAGCTAAATTTAGAATTTATCTGACCACTTCAGAGGGGAAAATACAGTCTATTTTATTAAAGTCATAGACCTTCCTGATGTAAGTTCTCTTCCGTTTCAACTATGAAGACAGGAGCTAACTGCCCCTTGCCAAAACTCAGACATAAAGAACTGGAAAGAGACTGAGGTACTTTCCATTCTGAAGATGCAGCAAAGAATCAAAGCACAGTAAATCCCAACACAGGAAATTAATCCTGTTGTTAAGTAACAAGAAATACTACATGTCAAAGCTTCTCCTCACAAGGAGCCACACTGAGAAGACAAGGGGCAGTGGGTACAAGTTGCAGCTGGAGAAGTTTTATCTCAATATAAGAAAGAAATATTTTACAGCAAGAGCAATTATTCACTCAAACAATCTCCCCAGGGACATGGTAGAATCCTTGTCACTGGAGGTTTTCAAGATGCTATTGGACAGGGTGCTAGATAATCTCATCTAGGCTCCCTTTCCCACAAAAGGCTGGACCTTTCGAGCTCCTTTCTGACCTGGGCTGTTCTGTAATTCCATGAAAGCTAAACCATACCACAAAATATGCATTGGCACTGAAGCATGTTCAAAGTAAAACCAGGAATAAGGAAAATCTTGCTGAGGTAAGAAAACTGTTGGCACAGAAGACCTTTTCTCTAAAATCTGAAGAACAATGGAAAAAACAGTTGTGATGAATAAATCAACAGGAACTTTGCCAGATTTTTGTTCACTCTGAATTAGAGATTTTTCTAATCCTATGAAAATTTTACTTAGCAGCAGATGATTTATTTACCTTGGATAGTAAGCCAAACCAAATTATTTCTTCAGCAAACATTGGATTATTTGAAAATCGTGTACATTTCTTTCAAAGCAATATAGATAGAAAACAATAAAATATAATTTCATGTTAGAGGAAACTAAGTAAAGCAGGACCAAATTCATTAAGAGACTGTTCTATCTTAGGTAATCGGTATATAAAAACACTACTAAAGTGACATGTGCTTAACTGTGACACTCACCGTGACTGAAAAAGTTATAATTCTGTGCTGCAACTCCCCAAATGCAACAGATATACTACTTACAGAAAGTGTTTGGCATAAAATGACAAAAATTAACTAAACATTTTGCTGTCCTTTGTTGCTATTACTAGCCATTCCTGCTGCAGTTGTTTGAAATATTCTTGTACTGGTTTAGGATGCTAAGCTTAGTTTTAGTTTAATTTTATGATACTTTTTTTGTTTGCTTACCTATTTTTCCTCTCTTTCCTGCTGTCCCTCCTGAATCTCTATATAGATGAATGAAATGCTTAAGAAGGTACAATATTAATAAATTAAATCGAGAGATATGTTGTTCCCTGTTTAAGATTTAGCTTGGTTTTGTGCTATTCAGCAATCTTTTTGCACTTTGCAGTACTTGACTCTGACATAGTAGCTGTTTATTTGTCAGCAATGCTTGCAGTGAATTACTACATTTAAATTTACAAAATGCTAGAGGCTGTACATTTCAGCTGTTAATTACGGTTGAGAAGAATCACCAATGTCTGCCTTCTCTGCTAGACTTTGAGGTCTAGCTACAGGGCAGTGCCGAGCTGTTCCACCTCTGGTTAGTTTGAGAAGAGGGTAAAAAAAAAATGACAAAAAGTGGTGTATTTTGAACAAAAATATTGTGAAGGATGAGCTTTTATTCTCAGCATCACCAGAATATACACAAGGGATTCTAAGGAGATTAAAAAAAACTCTTTTGACTGATCCCAATACCTTTAAGAGATGACATCTTAAGTGACATATGAGTAAATAATTGTCATTGTTATATAATTAATATGTGATTTTTGAGGCCCAGACTTCCTTTTGGAAAATCTCATCTAAAAACATGAGAATTTTCTGACAACTGAATTATAAGGATCCGTCTAAAAATTACTTGGAACTTCTCTTCAAATATGTTGGCATTGTGCAAGGTTGTTGCAGTTGTTCATATAAGAATTACTAAATTGTTATTTATGTAAGAATTACTGGGATTTTGTGAATAACCTCAATTGTGGCTTTGGAGTGCTATGTGAATAGCACACAGGACTGGTACCTAACCATAATTGTCTACCTTTGAATTAATATGTGGTGTTACACACGCATCCCTGCAGTTTCACTTGGCCATAACTTTTACTATGTTTTCAGTGCTTTAATAAAGACAGCTTGTAGGTACAGGTGATTATGTGCATTCATAAGTAAATGCAAATTGCTTGGTTTTCCATTACCTTGACCTTTCTTACGTGTCTGAGAGCTGAAGTATCTATTCCAAGGCAAGTTCAAAGTGCTATTAGGAAAGAATTTTACACTGAAATAAGGCCAAATACAGTAAAGACTTAAGCCCAAACTATAAATAAACTTATTTTTGTATAAATTCTACTGTCTTTTGAAGTTTGATACCCAAGAAGATGAGAAATTGCTCCAGGCAGCAGAAAAGTATGAAGCTGAATGTACATCAATGTTTCCAAGCCGCCAATGCTTAACAACAGTGATTGACCTCAGTGGGAAGACAGTTTTTATTACCAGATATATCAAACCTCTGAATCCACCACAGGAGCTTCTTGATGCTGTCCCAAATAGTTCTCAAACAGCAGCAGTAAGTACTTTAGAAAAGATAGTGAAGTTTCTGGGATATCGATTTCAGAACGTGTGTTTGCACGTGCATGTGCCCATGCATATGCATGTAGGCACATACCATTTTTATGTGTCTGCTGTATGGCTATGCTTTTTGTAAAGGAAAAAACTGGAGATACAAAATAAAGCAGTAATGACTTACATGTGATACACACTAATTCTATCCGTAATGATGCTGGAAAAGGGTATCTGCCCTCTCTGGAAAAAAATAGGTATATTAATGAGTATTGTCCTTTAAAAAAAGAGTTACACCAAACCTCAATGGGAGTAAATCATCAGTCTTTGCTGCAAGTTCTAAAATGAGCTAGGTGCTACACTAATGAGGTTAGTCAGTGTTTTGTCACTGATACCTGTGGAAACAGCAACATGTTTCACATCTGGTATAATACTACTACTCTTAGATTTGTCTGTCATGAAACAAAGGAGAGACTTGCTCTGTTTTGTTTTCTTGCAGGAATTGGTGGCTCGATACGTTGCTTTGATTCCTTTTTTGCCAGACAGTGTGTCATTTGCTGGAATTTGTGATTTATGGAGTACGTCAGACGTAAGTAATGCATTAAACAGAAGTTCTTTATCCTCTTGAATATGATGTAACATCCTAGCAGCCCCTGCTTTCAGGGAGAGATTGTACTAAATGAGCTCCTGAGGTCCCTTCAGACCTAAATTATCCTGTGATTCTATTATTGTGAGGACTGTGTTTCTTTATGAGCCATTTATTTCAAAGAATGAGGACCAAAGCTTGAGAAAAGTTGTTAATCCTGATCTTTGATAGCTTGCAGATTATTCACCCTAAGAATGCTTAGGGTTTTAAGCTTTTCCTGTTGTTTTTCAGTTATAAAACAATCTAAAATGGCTAGTCATGCACAAGTGAAAGGATGCTAACTGATGGAGACTTTAAAACTAGACTTAAAATGTATCATTGTAGTTCCAAGAAACTACAGAAAAAAACATTGCATGTAATGTCAGCAAAAATAATGGGATATTTAGCTTTCTCCATCACATAGAAATAAATCCTGTCATCTATAGAGTAACAGCAGACATTAAGTTAATCACAGTTTTTTACCATCTCAGAACTTTTCTGCAAAATTCAGAATAACTCAAAAGACAAAGACCCTGGTTCCTGTGGTAAAGTCTCAGATCTGCATCATGTATCTTCACAGCATTCACTCTTCATCCTGCATGTTGAAGCATTGCCTGATAAACAAAAAAGATCAGTTGCAAAGATCTGAGAGGACTCTTGCTTCAGAAGTGTTAAGGAACATTATTAAATGTTGTCAGTTGAAAACACAGTTGATAACTGCATAGAAAGACTTTTTTCTTTTTTTTTTTTTAACCTTAATTAGCAATTTCTTTATCTTCTGGCGGGAGATGAAGAAGAACATGCTGTGCTCTTGTGTAATTATTTTCTTGGTATGGGGAAAAAAGCCTGGCTTATCATTGGAAATGCTATTCCTGAGGTAAGAGGATTTCTTCATTTGGTCTGTATATTAACTTTTATTCTGTGAAGTCTTTGGTTCCCAGCAGTGGGGTAGAATTTTTTCTTGCTGGCACGTATTTCCAGGAAGTTATCTTCACATTGGTTCTGCTGGAACTGATTCTTTTCAGAGAGAAGGAAAAAAAAAAATAAATTGAAAGTATATCTTAGTGTGAGTGTCATCTGTTTTTTTTCCTGGAGCCATGTTTTTACAGTTAATCTGGTTGTAGCTGTCATCCTCATAGTATACTACCAAGCATCTGTAAACCTGGACTGGACTTGAGCTTGTATACATGGTGTATCCAGGTAATGGAGACAGTCCATTCACAGTGTCGCAGTTGTGGATACACAGACTGTGACAGCGTTTGGGTGGGATTGGGTAAAGGTTGAGAGGTGGCAGGAGAGGATTCTTACTCTCTCCAGCTGATGGCAAAGGTGCAGCTGGAGCAATGACAGATTTGTTCAGGCTCGACAAGGCAATCTTCATCTGCCTCCTGTGACGCAGGCAGGCTATGCAGTTTGCTTTCCCTTGGACTGCTATGTACCCGGTCATTGCTGTGAGCCTGCTGTGGCAGCAATCCGTCTTAGACTGGCTAAGAACTAAAACATTTCGATGTTTTGCCTCTTTGGAGATGCATTTGTTGTCAGGGAAGCACTTAGATTTCCAAGTAACTGGTACCGCTTTTTTCAAAGAGATGGCAAGGCTGTTTATAATGCAAATTTCCACCATTAGTATCTCAAATGAAACACATGTGAAAGTTTTGCTGAACAGAATTTTGGTAAAAATCTGGTCCAAACTAGTCTCTTCAGCACATTCTGAGGTACCACAGTGGCAGGAACAGGTACTCAGGTAGATTCCTTCCACTCAAAAATCAGATGGAGATTGTAGTACTTCAAGCATTCAGTTTATGCATGCTGTCAGAAGGGGGATTATTCCAGGTATTTCAAGGTACCTGGAAAATGTAGGAGGTAACGGGAAAATAGGTGACCGATTTAGGGATTCCTGTTAGAGAATATAAAGAGAGAGCTGGGAAGTTCCTTATGAGGGAAGGCTGATGGATGGATGAGGCACAAATTGCGCTGCCTAGGCAGCAGTCCTTCAACCCACAGGTTGCCCGTGGATAAGAGCTGTGGCAGTAGCCAAGCAGGACATGCTGATACTGAAGTGGCATACATTAAACATGCCTGTATGCGGAATTCTGTATCAGTTTGCAGCTGAACCACCTCGACTTTCAGGAATGGCTGGGGGCTGTGTCATTGCCATGTAAGACACAGAGAGCACATTATTGTGTGTTAGTTGGTTGAATTGTAATGAACCTGTAAATTCTTCCAGTCAGTTTGCCCCAAAAAGTACTATTCATCTCACTAGTAAAAATGTTACATTCCAAACAATGCAAAGCATACTGTCTTTGTAGCCAGTTCTAAACCATCTTTCTCATACTTTTTTTTTTTATTTCTTCCTAGGGACCAACTGCATATGTATTAACTTTGGAACAAAGCCAATATGTAATCTGGAATCCCAGTACTGGATGTTTTTATGGGCAGTATGATACTTTCTGCCCCTTACAAAATGTGTACTGTCTGATCAGCTGTGATAATGTAAGTGTACCTAGTCTTGTCGCAGTTCTATACACTAAGAGCTGGTAACTTGGTATTTTTCTTTACCTTATACATGATTCGTTCATTAATGTAACTATGTTTAGGCTGTCATGTTAGTGATTTTATTTAATCTTAAGTAGGCTCTTCAGCTACTTTAAATACTTAAATTAAGAAAGATTTCTTTTTTAAGCAGCATTTAGGTGGATCATGATTCTCATTTGTAATAGTTTTCATTACTGGGTTCTACTTACCTATTTTCCAACTTGGATAGCCTAAGTTTATCACTGTTTAGCTGAGGCATAGTAATTCAGCAAAGCTAATAGTTACATTTAATCTGCAAACTGAAAAATGAAGCACACTGGAAGTGGTCACTTGAGTTGCATACATAACGGAAGGCACAGCCCTGAATGGTTCAGTGTGCAGAACACAGAGCTGGCACTACAAGGCACAAAAACCGCATTGATTTTCTGCCTGGTGTTAAGTCCTCCTATTTATCTGCGATAAAATACAAGTAATACTAGTGCACGTTCACGCGATATTATTCATTGTGCGGCTGGAAACCCTCTGTGAGACAGCACGGGGGGAGAGGAGAGAAGGTGTTGTAAGAGCTGCACAGCTCTGGGCAAGTGAATCAAAAGCCACAGAACTGGGCACAGCTGCAGCAGAAACCCTGGGCAGGTTCCTGACTTGGCTGGAAGCAAACCCTCACAGCTTCTGGGGCCCTGACAGCAAGGCAGAGACGTGGGAAAGATCGAAGGCGAGTTTAAAACCAGAGTGAAAAGAAAGAGAACCCTAGGTTTTATTTGAATGAACTGGAAGTTAAGTTTAGACATTTATGCCTCAGGGTTTTTTTGAAACACTATAAGGAAACAGTGAGTCAGGCTTGCATTTTGTACTGAAACACAGCAAACGTTATTTTCTGTGTTGAAAACATACCTGGAAAAGTAATTTGAAGTGTCATACATTGTAAGTTTTGGGTTTCGGTCTTCTGGCGTTTTATTCTAAACACAAATCCTGACTTTGGATGAGAATTTAATATTCTAAAGTATATTTATTTTTAAAGTGTCAGTTCTGTCATTGAAAGCATTCTGGGAAACGGTTGAGTTGGTTTGGGTGGGTGGTTTTGGTGGGGGTTTTTTTGTAGTACTAAACTTACAGTTAAGAAAAACATAATCTAATGGCTGGAAGAAGCAACTAAAGACTTCTGCACTGACAAGCTTATCAGCTAACCTAGAACTACAGAGCTCAACCATGTCTTTCAAGGCAACACATTCCAGTCTAGATGTGACTCTGAGCAGGTGTGCTGCTAGCAGAGTGATAGCACTTCATTCATATCCAACCCCGGAAAAAACAGCTATGTTGTGTCACATAGGCTGTACGCAGAACGATCAGTTACAAAAGGTCACTATTAATTGGTACATTTTTCAGCCTTAGCAGTAGTTATTTAAAGGTTGTTTTGAACAAGAAGCCTACAATGCTTGCATGCTTCAGACTAAGATCAAACACAAACCAAACTGAACGTCTGTAAAGAAGGGGCATGCAAGAAATAGGTTCCTCTTGATGATAAAACACATGGAGGAGCCATGTGTATTTGCAATAGCTGCTTATATTCTGCATTGTAAGACTGAAATAGCAGCGGTGCTGGAGGTGCAGCAGGCCACCAGGTATCACAGCTGCACAGCGCTGGGCTGGTAGAAGAATTTTGCCAGAATTCAGAAAATACTTGTGTAGCAACCCAGAGGGGTGTAAGTGCAGCTCCGGACAGCTGAAGAAACTCTAGAGTATATGGTAACCCAACACTGTGCAATGATGAAGCGATGGTAAAGGCAGAAAGTTCCTGAAATCATAAAAACTGCCATGGTGCACAGTAGATGAGGCACTGAGAAGGAGATACAGGAGAACAAGATTCAGCTGGAAGAGTTGCCAACTGCAGACGGTACTTCTGTTCATACCCTGGTCTCCACCCGTACTCAGAAGCACAAGGCCAGCAGCATCCCTTTTGATGCAAGAATGCAGAAGTTGCACATCAGCTGTGACTATACAAGATTGCCTTGTTCCACATCAACTCATACTGGTAGTTGCCACAGGTCAAGATTATATAGTATTGTACTGCCGTGGAAGTGGAATGTGTTCCATAGCTGAGATTATATATGCCGATGGTTAAAACATACTTGCTTTCTTGTAGATTTGGTTTAATATGCAAGAGTATGATGCCCCAGTACGGATAAATTTTGACATCAGCAGAACAAAACACTGGAAGTCTTTCTTTTCAAGAAGCTTGCCATACCCTGGTCTCCACAGTGTTCAGGTACTAATGGATCCATTACTAAGTCATTTTGAGAGGTTGAGATATCACAGACTTAGTATAAAGAAGCAGAGACTTAAGTTCTTTGGACGTCTGTGGTAAAAAATATTTATGTAATAGCATTGGATTTAAAAAAATTTTCCCAGGTATTCCTTAAAAAAAAAACCAAAAAAAACCCCAAATACTTTGCAGTATTCATTTTTATACAGATTGAATGCACAGCTGTTGTCCTCTCACTATTCATGTAAGAGTAAGACCTCAGGACAACAGTGAAGTAAATAGGACAAATCTTTAACACAAGCATACCTAAAGTAGTAGCTTGGTACTATAAAGGAAATGCCAACTTTTATCTTACAGCCAGAAAGGCGTTATTTCAAGCTGTATGCACATTCTTAGTAAACAAACAGTAATTTTTCTAGTTCATCACAGCTATAAGCAGTTGAAGTTTACCAGGGAAAAAAACCCAAACCACAGCACGATACACAAACATCTAGTTAATGTTTTATCATGTCTCTACTAAATCTGTTATTTTAGCATAATTGTGAACTCATGCAAGTACCATCATGCAAGTACGTAACTTTAGTTATGTTGTACAGCTAGAAAAGATTGCACATTTTAATATTTGTTTTATTTGTTGCAAGCCTGAAGAATTGGTTTATCAGCATTCAGACAAGGCTGCTGCAGTGGAACTACAAGCCAGGTAATTCTATCTCCAGAACAAATGCTGTCAGTACTGATCACTCGAGGTATGAATATGCTCCATCCTAAGAACCTGCTCTGAATGCTAGGAATTGGGGGACAGCCTAAAAAAAACCCCCAAAAAATCAGGAGCTGTAGTTCATAGGACTTTCTTTAATTCTCTGTAATAAAAGACTGCCAGATAGAACGAACTGATCAATCATTGCTTTACCATTTCTTAATAAGCAAAATGCTGGAGAGGGATGAGAGGAGAGGGTGTAACCTGAGATTGGTTGTAAGCCCCTGGCCTCTCATTCTGCTGCTGACCATGCAGGCACCATATAGCTATGTCAGCATTGCTTTTTGGTAGCGGTAAATTAACTGAGGTCATTTCTGTGCCCCCATAATCTATACTAAGTGCATTAATGGAGATCAGTTCAGATGCCCAGTTAAATACTAGGACTGTAATAATCAGTCTCTTTATTGCAGAATTGAAAAAATATTAAAAGAGAAGATTATGGAATGGAGACCAAGGCACCTAACTCGTTGGAACAGATACTGCACCTCTACCTTACGTAACTTTTTGCCGCTGCTGGAACAAAACCAAGGCAAAAATGTAGAAGACGACCATCAGGCAGAGCTCCAAAAGCAGCTAGGAGATTACAGGGTACAGTTGTGAACATGTATGTCTTGTGCATAGAACTAGGATTCTAATCTAAATCCCTAGGATTTAGTATCACAGCTCTGTGATACAGAAGAGCATCCTAGGCTACTTATTTCCTCTACTACCAAAAAAACACAAGAGTTTTTATACCAAAGATAAACCAATGTAACATTTACAAAGTGAAGGAGTGAGAATATATTTTATTTCATTTGTAGATGTTGAAGATAAAAACTTTGGTGAACATAAAGCTAAGAATGTGAAGATAAACTGGCTGCACTGGTCTTGCAGTATTGCTGTAACACAACAGTCACTACTTCCAACGCACAGAAGTGCAGTCTCCTAGCACTGGCTGCTTACAGGTTGATTGGTGCATTAGCTCTCAGGGCTGGTCAGCAAGAACCTGGCACTCATGCCAAGTAGTGCTACACAGTCTACTTACAGGTGTAAGAGCCCACACTTCAGTTCTCTGCTCTCTGCTCCACTCCATTTAAAAGACAGATTACTTACTTAAGTGTTCCCTGCAGCCACCAGTGTACTCCTCTGTTCTTCCTCCAGGCTATTCTGCTCTTCTGGTAAAACACACAAGGTGGCAATACTGTACACAACTATAGCAACACTCAAAATGAGCTGAGGTTTCAGTTCCTGTTGAACTTAGCGTATGGGCAGGAGACATTTGCCACCTCAAATCCCTAGCCAGTGCAGACAGGAAAACACAATGAGTAAGACCAGTTAACAGCATAACTTTGCTGCTTTTCTGCCTCTTATGTGTTCATTAATATAACTTTATTTTAGTTGATTTCTAAACACCTTTACTCCAAACTTAACCCAGACCAAAAAGGAAAAGTGTCAGAAGCTTGCCTGAAGTATATGAGATCAGGAGGTGGTATTACAATACAAAATATGCTTTTTTTTATTGCATCTCCCCAGGCCAGCAATAGAAAAAGATAAATTTACATGCACAGTAAACCAGATTTTTAAAACTAGATATTTGTTCAGGTGCCTTTACTTTTTCTTACCTTATGTGTTTTTCCCTTTCTTTTCCCCAGGTCTCCGGATTTCCTATTCATATGCCATTTTCTGAAGTAAGACCTTTAATAGAAGCTGTACACAGCACTGGAGTTCATACAATTGATATTTCCAATGTTGAATTTGCTCTAGCCGTGTATATTCATGCTTATCCCCAAAATATTCTCTCTGTATGGATTTATGTTGCTTCACTTGTTCGAAATAGGTAGTATAGACCAGTCAGAATACCTGAAGAAATTTGCTTATGTAGGGGTAAATATAACAGATTTCTCCCACTGCTGCTTTGAGGTAGCCCAAGGATTTTAAAAACCACGTGACAACCTGATTTTTAGTAGCTGCAAACACATGAGCTTTAGTCACCCTGCAACCACTGAAGATACTAACGTATTACTGTTAAGGAAGAGACTGACAGCTTAAAGTTCCAGTACTAATAGGTGGGGTTTATACACTATTTTAAAGCTCCCCGTGGCACATGTCACTCCTAAAAGCATTACATGTGTCCAGTGTGATGGTGATACAGTGACAGTGCAGAGTAAAACGGTAGAGTTCAGCCGCCTTATCTTCAGGTGGAAGCTGGTTCCTGGAATTGTGCCTTGAAGACTATGTTTTTAGCTAGTCACTTTATTTTACCTACAGACCTTCTTCAAAGACACTGGCAAATACAAATACTTAACAGTTTTCCAGTACCTTAATTCCTGAATCAAGATCAGGACTGTTTATCCATAAACAAATTTTATGCACCAAGGAGCCGTCAAGTGAAGGCCATACTTCAATTTTTAAGAGGCTTCTTCATCTGCTATTCTATGCTTAGCATCTGTATAATGCTAGCACCATTTAGAGGTGTAAAACAATGTTTTCTTTAGAAGTTAAAGACAAAAGTATTTAATAAATATTTATACCAAAACTTAAGTGGAGGCAAATTCATTTTATAGAAGACTTCAAACCACTTTAAGGATTTCATACTCCATCTGCAAGTTACCCTAGTAAAAGATTATTGAAAGAACAGCTTAGTACAAATCAAATTTGCATATTAGTATGAAAATAGTGGTGTTAACTGTTAATATCGATATAAATACACTGCATTTACTGCAGTTATCTTGCTAATCAAACTCTTTCAAGTGAAAGTGATCGTGTGGTGAGCTTTGGTAAATTCTGATGCTTGTTCTTCCTAAGTTAAGATTATTCTTGAGCTTAACTCCAAACCAGATTCAGTCCAATGAATTCTAGAACCAAAACCTTTGGCTTAGAGCCTAGGGTTGTTGCCACAGGTTCCGCTCTGTAAACCTCCAGCAGAAAGGAGTAGCTACATTGTCATCACGTGATGCCTTGCTGAACAACATTGATGACATCTCCCCAGTTTAGTCCAGCTCACCTTCAGAGAAGGGTGTAGAAGAAACACCATGTAAGCAAACAGAATGTTCTGCAGCCGATTCAGTCCTCAGCTGTCTCCACCAGTCTGCACAGAAACCACCACCTAGCACCAAGGAGGACCACTAGCTGCACCTTCCCAGCCGCAGAAGCCAGTGTTCTGAAAGGGCAGATACAAGAAAGCCCACTGTGTACCTTGTTACGGCACACATCTTGCCTCAGCACTGTGTGAACAGCCATGTGTCTACTCTAACCTTTGGGCGCTGAAGTAAATTTAATGCATCTTACTTGAAGCAACAGTTGCTGGAATAATGGTATCCTTTTATACCTCTTCTGCAGGCTTCCAGCTGAGCACTATACATTCTGCCTCTAGATCACAGGCAGCTGTTAACCACGAACAGCCAACTCTGCACCAACTCCACATTCACTAGTATTTTTCTTACCTTAATACTCTTCAGTATTGGTGGGAGCAAGATGCTCTCAAAACATGCCTTTTATTGTAGTCTCCACTACACCTGCAAGCTGACTTCCCACACACCCTGACTGCTGTCCTAAATAAATACTACTCAAAAGAATTTATCCAATTACTGAAACAGGGAAGAATGACATATCGCCTGCCTTCAAAATTACACAGGATGGGGGGGGGAAAAAAAAACCCAACAAAATACCAAACTGCCTGCCTTTACAGAGTTGCCACCTACCCCCCTCCTTTGCCCAGGAAAAAAAGCACCTGCAACTGTGTCGCTCATGAGCAGGTGGCCATTAACCTTTGCAACTTCACAGGGGCTGCAATAGACACTTCCTCTTGCCATAGGCTCTTCCCCTTGCCACCCACACACTCGCGCACTACTCATACATAACTCGCTTTGTCTTCCTAGCATGGCTTTCACGTAGCCCAACAATGGATTCTTTGCCTCCCTGCTAGTCTCTGCTGTTTAGTAAGGGGTCTTTTATAAAAATCAAAGCAACAGGGAAAACATCTTGTTGTCCTCCACAGATTTGATATGAATGAAAACTGACTTCCTTGGAAGCTGTTTCAAAAATGCATTTAACACAATCATGGGAACAAAAAAACCCGAAACACCCCCCCACCCCCACATATTGCAAGGTTCACAGCTCTGCAACCACCATATGCCCGCCCACCCACCCACCCTCTGCAGCCTATTGGCATGGTATGCCTGGCTATCACACCTTAAAAGCACATATATTCAACTGCTACATACTTTTTTTTTTGTTGGTGGGAATGTTTTATTTGAGTATGTCTTTCAAGCCCAAATACAAAACCAAATGCAAAAGGAAGGTGGGAATTTCCCTAATTTTGAAATACAAAGAATGACTTCAGGATGAGAGGAAAGGGGAAGAAACAAGGCTCCTAAAGATGTATAACTGTTACCCAAATGCAAACAATACATTTCCAATTCTCTGCAGAGCTTTATGTTGTACTTATGGATTCAAAATAAAAAACCATTCACTTAACACAAAATAATCCAGTAAAGTATATTTAAGTGCCAAACTTGGAAGAAAGTGGCATTAAAAAAAAAAAAAAAGAATGTTTTCCCATCTTCCCCAAATTAAGTAGAACAAACCCCCATACCCTTCAAACCAAATGAGATTGTGAGATTGTTACAACACTGTACAGTACACTCATAATTAAGATGTTGAAGTTGTGGGCAGGGTCAGGCTAGTATAACAAATCTCACTCCAAAGATTGTTAACACAAGATGCGAACTGTAAGTAAAGTGCATGAAAGGAAGCCTGCTCAGCTAAATGAAGTAGACTGAAAGATCAGAAGTCAGCGGTCATTCGCCAGAGCGGCAGCAGGCCCGAAAACCACACTGCAAATTCTGGCATCCACTGGCGGTTTCAGCATGGGGACCTGCACAAAAACAGAACAAATGTGAAAAGAAGAAAAGGGCCATTTATTTAGATTCAGAATTCTTGAAATCTGGTAATTCAGAAAATGTCTTTTTTTTAAAAAAAATACACTAAACTTCATTCAGCACTGTGACATCTGAAACTCACTCAGTACTATATCACAGTATAAAAACCTCAATTTGAACAGCAATTTTTCAAGAGATTTTTGCTCTGATAGCTTAGTTAGCCCCATGAAGATAACACATTCACAGTGACACAGATGTACAATGAGCAACACTGAATGAGCAAGTTTAATGAGCTCTCACAGCTAGCTTTCGGAACTGAGGTATACTTTCACAATGCATATTTAACTTGTGTTTTTCAAATTCAGATGACTACTTTATGGCATTACCAAAGAAACCATAATCTCCAAAACCATTTCTACTGTACTGGAAGGAGGGTTTTAGCCTGGAAGATTTTTTTTTTCTCCATGAATACTTCATGGTTGGCTAGACTTCATGTACTTTCACTGGAAATTCAAGAACTAAGGAGAAAAATCACCTTTAGTATCACTGCAGTTATCAGAAGCCGTGAGGCTAAAAATTAGCCATTCCAAAGAAAGAAAAAGTTACAAGCACAGACAGTACAAACCAACACTGTAATTCTACCCACCTCCACTTACCTTTGTTTACTGTTATCCCTTTAATTTGAAATGTTACAGTGATCATGAGATAAGAAACTATTAGGTTTATTAGTACAGGATTTTATTTCCTGCAGCCATATGCCTGCTTTAGAGACAGAAATATTTACATTCAGGTTGGCTGAACTCTGGCACCCAACATAATTTGGAAGCGGGTTGTTGAGTTAACTAAAGCTGGTAAAGACCTAAACCAGGACAACCCAGATTTCCCCCCCCCCCCCCCTCCTTTGTACTTGAGTCAAATCAAAGAATATATAGAGTGGTTTTAATAGGTTTAGAAAAGACTAGCAAAATCATGTAATGAACTAGGGCACCATGCTATGTCTGGCTTGTTTTTTCCCCTTGAACAGTAATTTAAAGTCATAATTCAATTAACTTCCAAGAACCTGGTGTCTGGAAGTCAGCTTTCTGCTTCATGCCACACACCAATAAGCAATATTCTATAAGGTAATTAAGCTAACATGCATGAGCCTGAATAAAACAAACCTGAAGCTGTAATGGACAATGGTTACAGTATGCAAAATAGTAAACTTTTCGTTTGTCCATAAACTCATTTTCCTTTTCAAATCTTTTTATTCACCTGAACTAAATTTTGATCCTCCAAGTCACTTACGAGCTAGAGTTTGAAAGATTCTTCGTTAAGTCCTTTAAAAAGGAGACTCGATGCTTCTGAATAGCTGGTTTAGCAGAGCATGTTCTGTGCAGCAGTATTTTCCAAGTCGTAGCTGACCTTCCTCATCATTGCCACAGCTAAGCAGCACATCAGTAATTTTGAAGCAACTGTCACATTTCTAGTAGAATGCTTGTTGACAAAATGTACAGAACAACATTCCAAGGAAGGGGATACTCGGTATACTTCAGTATGGTTTACCATCCTTTCCTTGCTCATTTTAGGAATGTTCTTCCTCATGCTCATAACTGCGACATAAAAATTGCCCTTCTAGGTCTGACGAACAATCCATCTAACACTACCTCCGCCCCGGCAACAGCAAGTGTTATCAAGAGAGACGATATAAGCCTACCGTGCATACCTTTTGTGTCTTCCCAGCATTCCCAGCTGTTGGAGTAGGGACATTAGAGTCCATTCCCTTTAGTATTTGTCAGTGGCTCAGTTGTGCATTTGTTTAACCTCTTTTTAAACTCACTGATGCTAACTGCTTCCACAATTCCCCAGAGGACCAAGTTCTAGAAGCTCACTGCACTGTCCATCTGCTTTAAATCAATCACCTACCCACTTCATCTGCTGCCACTGACTCTAATACTGCAGAATTTGGAGTTACTGCTGCACATTCACCTCATCTATGGCTTTCCCAGCTCTGTAAACAGTCATCTACCCTCCAGCCTTCTCATTCCCAAATTGAAACATTCCAGCCTTTCCAGCGGTCCTTGCAAAACAGCTGCTCAGTTCCCTAACTGTTTTTAGTAGAGACCTCTTCTGTATCTTCTGTATCTCCATTACATACACTCCTCAAGATGGGGAGACCAAAACTGCATGCAGTATTCCAAATGTGAGTGCCCCAAAGCTTCCAGGACCATGCAGCAACACCCTCTATCCTGTTTTCAACACCCTGATGATGCATAACATTGGTGGTGGCTTTTTTTGGCTGCTGCTGCAAACAGGAAAGATCTTAGAATTAGCACCGACAGCTGTCTAAAATCATTATCTCCACACTGCAACTGCCAGCCCTAAATTCAGTTTCATGCAATCACAGTTTGATTATTCCCAACCACCCAGACATATAATAATACATACAGCTATATTGAAGCTTCCAAGAAGTCCTTCTGGAAATCTTCACCACCAGTATCATTACCTGAGGCAGCCCATTGCCACTCAAAAACTTCGGAATTACTGTGTGCATTTCTTATGCCACAAGAGCAATGGAAACGCTGAATAAGACTGATCACAGCACTGAACTGGGTGGGGGGAGGGGGGAGAATGGGGAGATGTCACCTCCCAGATTCCTGTCCATCCTGAACAGTGAGCATTAAGCCCTGCCCTTTCTTATCCTCAGCTTTCAATGTTTAAATTTAAACCAGTCTTACAGCAACTTAAAATCTCAAAAATGTAGTAAGTAAACTGCATCATCTGAAAAGTTTATAAGTTTATTTCCTAATTTCTTAGGCACTGAACTACAAGTGACAGTAACCACATCACAGTGAAAATTCACCCTTCTTCCTATGCTGCATTTCTTGTCCCGTATCTAGTTCTCACACCATCACTAACTTTCCTTTATAGCCTCTGATAAAAAACTCCGATTAAATTAAACATTCAGGATTCAAAACCACACCTTCCTGAAGTCTGCCATCCTGTATTCCTTCTTGGCATATACAGACAATTCCCATAATACGGAATTTTATGCTCTTATTACAAGGTAGTAACGGTCATTAATGGTTGTTTTAACAGCAAGACTAATTGGTTATGACTGACTTCATTTATGTTTTGGCAAATCAACTTATCCCCTTCACAGGTCATTTATCTCCTCTATAAATACCCTAGCCCTCCTTACCTTGTTCTTTTTACATTTGACACAGCAAAATTCAGAAGCCTTCCCTTTTGACAGCAAAAGAGACTGTTTTTGTTCCCTGCAACTGACTTTTGGCTGCATCTCTTTGGCTTCCTAATCTCCAGTTTCCCCAGTTTTGCTACTGGTCTCATTTGGACTGGACTTTATTTTCAAACTATCTCTGCTGAAGTTCAAGCAGCCTCCAATATTGCCAAAACCCACTTCCCCCTGCTTCCTTTAGGCTGTATATACAAGGTTTCCAAGTCATCTTACCTCACTGATGCACCAGGTTAAGCAATATGGTAACTGTACACAGTTCCTTTTATACCGTCCAGCAAGTTTCAGCTCTTACCGTGGGGACAAGCTGCTTTCAGAAGGGTCCCTCTCTTTCTACTATGAAGACTTAACTAGTACTAGCAGCAGCGAAGCCAAAATTAAACGCATTTTGGCCTGGTTCACCTCGGAAAGCAAAGTTAAACGAGCCACAGTCTACATTACCGGTTTAGTTACCTCTGAACTGGACTATTGTAATGCTCGTTGCATGCACATCTGATTACTCAGATTCTTCAGGTGATGCAGAATAGAGCTCTGTTTACTCACGATGAGCAGCTCATGTTTTTTCAAATAAAGTACATGTGAACACGTCTTGCAATGTGAGAGGAGTACAGCTATTTGATTACTCTATTTTGTTACATGTACTAAGGTGAAACAAAAATTAGTCAAAATCACCAAAAATACCATTTCACCAGACCAAGACCATGGTGAAAGAACCACTGCAGCTAGGACAACTGGCTGCCATACCACAGCCCTTTAGCCACTTGTTCTAGCTCTTCTTGCCTGTGGCAACAGAAACATTCATGTGGTCTACAGCAAGATGGATCCCTGACCTGTCTAGGAAGAAGAAGAAAAAAAAAAAGACATTCAGCTACCCTAGTTCTTGTCTATGTTTACCAAGTGGCCATACAAAGATTTATTCTGGCCACAGAAAGGCAGTTAAGAATGAGCTGGAATGTACACAAAGGAGGGAAGGAAACAATTCTTTTTCACAGCCACCAGCAGCAAGCGGCTCCACTGTCAATACTGCGTACCATACTTGATGGCAATGTAACAGAAGTAATGCATTACAACGGAATTACTAAAGTGCTTAATCTGATCACTTTTATCGTAAAAATATATATATATATACATAAAAAGGTAATAGTAAACTCAACTTTTAATTTAGTAAGTGCTGCTTTAATCAGCCTTTGGTAAAGGTACACTTACAGACCTTTATGAGAGCACCCTGGTTATTTGTAAAATGCAAAAAGAGACCAAACTCGAGTCGGCAATAATGCATTCCCATATAAACCTGCACACAGGAGTCCCTTGATGTTAACTGAAATTGCAAAGCCTGGGCTCCATTGTTGGAAGACAGATCAAACTACGACCGATGGATTTCTAAATGCCAGAAGAAAAGACTGAATCATCAGAATCACCACAACGTTATTTCATTAATGCCCTATTTCTTTAATTACAGCACCTGAGGACTACATCATTAAAAAACTCTAGAAACTGAATCATACTTAAAAGCTGTAAAGAGCTACTGGAGCCCCATTTTTCTTATCCTGAAGCTGACAGCACTCCAGGCCTTAAAACTGAGAATGCAGTACGGAGACTGAACAAAGCTGGAAAAAACAGCCCATGGGGAAATATAAACTTCTAAGTGGCAAGAGGTTAACTCAAACATTTAACTCTTCTTACCGAGTTCAGTGTGACCTACAATCAGATGACTTTAATAGCTAAAACACAGCAATTAGGAGGGGTGTATACTGACACATTTGTTTTCAGGTACAGCTGAGGGTTATCTACCTCCAAGTCTCCAGTGTTGAGCAAAACATAGGCAGAGGTCCTAAACATCAGTATGCAAACCAAGAACTGAAGTCATACCAACAGCAAACACAAAATAAATTTGGAAGTGTGCTCTCATGGTCTCTGCTCATAAAAAATTACATCATTCTACTGCTGGGCAACAGCAGTCTGTGACTCAGACCCAACTGAGTCTGTCTAATCATAGCTGCTCTACCTTTTTAGTAGACTAAAACTAGAACTAAAACTGGTGAGACCACCATGCTTAACGGAACTCTGAAAACGGCAAAAAATACGCCTATCAAACAAATCCAGCAAGCCCTCCACAGCGAAAATCCAGTGAGGTTGTGTGTAAGGCTCTTGTTAGGATCAGTTTTACAGAAAAAAAGAAAATGTATCTAAAAATAGGCTGTAGGTGACAGTAAAGCCCGTATTTATCAACAAACAACAGTTGTATCTTTATTATTTCAAGGACGGCTAACTTCCATGCTGTTGGCTCCATTTTTTGTTCTGCAAGAGCGACGGGTTTTCCAACATGATCCCAGAACATACCTCCTTCCCCAAAAACAATCTCCGATAAGCTGGTGGGCAAAGAAAATTATGAAATTATTCTCTGCATGCTTACAGATCAGTAATCTTTGTGCAGTAATTAATAAGACAATCTATATGTGCAAAGAAACAAAACTGGCTTCAGGTATGGATTGATTTAAATGAAACAGCTACTGCTTTCCCTACAGTTACTTTAGAAATACTAAATGATATAGAAATAGTTCCAGCTGTCACAGAAGTCCTGCTGCCCACAGAGTGGAATAAGGCATTATTTTCACACTGAAAAGCCCTATCTATCTATCACAACAAAGTCTGAATGAAAATACGAAGTACAGTACCCATATAAAGGTCCAGGGGATTCAGTTATGAAAGGTTATTTCCCACTTCAGAATTCTGCTTAAAACACCCCTTTTAAGTTTTTAATCTACTTCCTTCTTAAAGAAAACAGCCACAAACTTCTGAGATGCTACCATTTCTCACTAGATGTGGGAAGCCAGGCCGTTACAGCCTCACACTCCTGTTGATTTCTCTCTACAGCAATAAACTGTTCACCCAAAGGCATGCATGATGCTTTACAGAACCAAGCAGAGCTTATAGGCTCACAGCTTCCAGCAGGCAATAAAAGCAGGGAAATAAAACAGGACAAGCATCAGGACAACTTTACAGAGTAATTCCAAAAAGTATTCTGTTGAAATGTACATTTCTTGAGGATATTATGGAACAGTCAAGCTTTAAAGTGGCAGACTCACACAGAAGATTCTGGCTTTGTAAACTAAGATGACATAGTGTATTTTAGGGACAAAGAGAGAAACAGAAATGACTGAAAGCAAACTAGAACATCAAGTCTGGTATTACTGATAGAAGTGAAAACAGGAAAAATAGCAAGGAATCAGATGTGAAAGGAAAAGACTTTTAACTGATCTTTGAAGGCATCTTTAAACTCAACACAATGCAAAAGGAGAGTCAGTGAAGGATTTTTAAAAAGCAGCCTTGAAATTTTCAGGTTGAAATGGCAGAGGGTTTTTATAAGCTGTATTCTAGATGGAACAGAAGTAACAAAAAGAAGTGTCTCTAAAGAAAAAAGGTCTGTGTCAAAAAGGTGCATAAAATACTGCAAAACTTACGGAAGCAAAATATGGTTTAATACTTTCACTGCTACTATCAGGATCCAATCCAAGTGCATCATATTGTGTCAATTTCAATGGACTGAATACCCAAATGTCAGTATAGACTTACTTGTAGTACCAAACCTCTGGCATCCTGTACCCCTGCTGTTGCTGCATCTCAACGTAGATGCAGATTATTGAGCTGAACACCATGAACTACCAGGGAATATAACTGTTTTACACACAGTTAGGTCTTATAATCCTGTGAACTCAGTTATTATCCTCCTTTTCACTTTCCTTCTGTTGCACTTACCTGTTTTAAATTCACGCATGCAATACAAGTCACACTATGGTTCCCATCTCTAATGCTATGAACACTTACTGGACCTAACGTAACAGACTAAATTCCAGTGTGGTAAACACTGAAGAGACCTTCATCATAAACATATTTTATACATTTTTCCAGATCCTTCTCTAGCTTCGATCCTTCCCTAAGTTACTGACTCAAGCAAAACCAGAAAAACTAAATTACATTTTCCATAAGGACACATAATGGCAGGATCAAAAATATCCTATACCAAAACTACTGCAATATGGGAGGTTTGCATGGCAAAACACAAGTCACTCCTTTCCCAAAAACCACCGCTTTGGTACCAATCTAATGAAGCCTCTGTCTGAAGTTATGACCATAAAGAAAACAAACAACTACATGGTTTACAGAGAGGACATGGGAAGGGCAAGTGTGTACTAGCTTGTGGAGACTTACTTTCTAGCCCATATTACTTACACTAAACAAAAATTATGAGATATATGGTCTAAGAATGCTTTCCTAGGTAAATACAGAACTATACTAGTGTCAAACAAAAAAACCCCAAAAGAACAAATGAGGAAAAACCACCTTAACACTTGTATTTTCATAACTAATCTGTGAAACTCAGGGCTACACAGCCAAGAAAAAAAAAAAAAAAAGGTGGGATTTTGGTCATTCTTTTTTTTTAAGAAGTGTCCTTAAAGCAAACATTGTTCCCCAGAAAAGCATCACATCTGCATAAAAAGACATTACCGTTAATGTTGTCACAGTAGTAAAAGTGTTCATCTTTTAGAGAAGGGCATGCAGAAACTAAATCCTGCAGGCCCGCACCAGTTACAGTGAGACAACCCGAGAGGTTAAGGTGTTCCAAATGTGGCAGTCCGCCTCCGAGAGTCAATGCCCTGTTAACAGACAGAAGAGAAGTGTTAAGAGTCTGCACAGTGCTCGACTGACAAGTACTCCACTGCATCCCCAAGTCACAGACTTAATTGCATCTCATAACAGAAAACACACCTCAAACAATGTAGTTTTAAATCTGGCAGTTTCATACCTTATGAAGGGGAACAAACACCGCTGAAGCTACGTAACAGACCCGGGAAATGAATTGATTTCTACAGAAACTAACAATTCTTTCCGATAGACTTAAATGGTAAATCACTTCATGAATGACTCCAGAGATGACCAAGTATTTCAAAGAACTACCAAGACATTCTTCTCCAAAACACCACTGATTCTGGCAACTCTTCCAAGGTGATGTATATTCCTCCACCCACCATGAAAACATGAAACTCCAAAGCCTGCTGCATTACGATTCCAAAAGTTTGACTGTCTTACATTTTTTCGGTCAAAATTATTTTGGAATCCAAATGTTTATGTTCCTAGGACTGACAGAGGAACCTCTTTCTGCCAACACACCATCTTATTATTCACATGGAATTCCTCACTTTTTTCCTCCAAGTGCAAGAGAGTTTGGCTGCTGATGCAACAGCCTCACAGATGTATCACACCTGAGCAATCATTCCACATTAGTCTGCCTGCTTCTCTGTGAGCTTGAGCAGCCAGCCCAAGTTCAATCAAAAACAAGCTCACACACCCGAAAAACACACCAGGCTTGAATCACCAAGCCACAGATTCAAGCCAGGACATAAAACTGAAAATGCCTTCAGAGCATCACTGTACAACTTTCTCCTGTCAGCAGGCAGAAGAACTGTTGACCACAAAACCAGCTATCCATTAACAGCTTCTCTATGAAATGAGCTGGCAAGTACTTCTACTAGGAGGTTTCATTCTCTTTTCTCAGGGACCCAAAACACTCCAGTGAGCGCAAGAAGCACTTGTTGCAGCATACTCTCAGCTCTTAAATGCTTTCTTTTGTCCAAAAAGCGTCAATGGAAACCAGCACCACGACTAAACCCTTCCCATGAGTCAATGACCAAATCTCCTTTTGGTCCTAGATTTCCAAGTCATAAAAGGACAGACCAGTAACATGCAAACTACTCGCAGCATGACCTAATCAGCACCTAGGGAAACTCAGCCATAGCCTTTCACTCCAACACTTGAACAGCAACAAGCTCAAACACGATGCACAGCTACATGAAGCTCACCCTGAGCAAGACTAACGCTGCCGAGTAAAAAAAGTAACTGTCACTAGAACCACTATGGGAGACATTTGAACAGCTGGTATTTCTGCACATCAAATGGGAATGAATTCTCTGGAGAGACAAATCAATGCCAGCAGTGCCTCACACACGCTATTTCCCAATACGCCCAGCATACATGCAGGTAGGCATGAAGTCTTCCCACTCCAAGAAGCTTTAATTAGCCCCCAAATGCTGCAGCACACCCAAACACATGGCTGCAACTACTCCAGCCTCATCCCATTCTCATTATGAAGCATAACTACATTTTTCTGACAATGCAAAATATCAGTGGCAAATATCACGCAGAGGATTCTGTAACTCTTGAAGCCATATCAGTGTTCAAGTCAACTATTTTTTTCTCCTCCTTTAATTCTTATAAGAAGTCATATTTAACATTATATTCTAAACATATAAAATTATCATAGAAACAGAATCATTGTGGTTGGAAAAAATATTTTAGATCAACTCCAACCATTAACCCAACACTTCCAAGTCCACCACTAAACCATGTGCCTAAGCACCATGTCTACACGTCTTTTAAATACCTCCAGGGATGGTGACTCAACCATTTCCCTGGGCAGCTGGTTCCAGTACTTGACCACCCTTTCAGTGAAGAAATTTTTCCTAATTTCCAGTCTAAACCTCCCCTGATGCAACTTGAAGCCATTTCCTCTCATCCTATCACTTGTTACTTGGGAGAACACGCTGACTCCCACCTCGCTGCAACCTCCTTTTCAGGTAGTTGTGGAGAGTGAGAAGGTCCCCGCTGAGCCTCCTTTTCTCCAGGCTAAACAACCCCAGTCCCCTCAGCCGCTTCTCGTAAGAATTGTGCTCCGGACCCATCACCAGCTCCGTTGCCCTCCCCTGGACATGCTCCAGCACCTCTGTGTCTTCCTCGTCCTGAGGGGCCCACAGGTGAACACCGTAGTCGAGGCGCAGCCTCACCAGTGCCAAGTACAGGGAGATGGTCGCTGCCCTGGTCCTGCTGGGCACACGGTTTTGGATACAAGCCAGGATGCCCTTGGCCTTCCTGGCCACCTGGGCACGCTGCCGGCTCGTATGCAGATGGCCGTTTTCTGCCCCAGGCCCTTTTCTGCTGGGCAGCTTGGCAGCCGCTCTGCCCCCAGCCTGCAGCGCTGCGTGGGGTTGGTGTGACCCCAGCGCAGGCCCCGGCACTGAGCCTTGTTGAAGCGCACACAGCTGGCCTCAGCCCATCAATCCAGCCTGTCCATAAATTATGTCCTTATCCAGACATAAATGAGATGTTACTACATTATAAAGTTTCAAGCAACTGACAGCCATAATGAAAAAATTAGTGAACTAATAAAATCACTAAAGATCAAATCTAACAGCATTAATACTGCCTAGAACAATAAATTCACAAAAATATTTAACTTTGGAGCACATGCCTAGAAGACTTTATGGTTTTTAAAACCCCCAAAAGGAAAAGCTAGACAAAGTTCAAGTCTGGTACTACAAATATTTTAAAATGCAAAGACCCCTTAAAACTTACCAATTTCTTCAATAAAAATGTTTCTATTGAAACTAGGCAGATTCACACCAGAAGGACCCAAAAAATAAAATCAGAAAAAAATGTACTGCAGTAAAATAGTTAAAAAATGCCTCCTCACCTGAGAGCACGGTCTGTGATCTGGAAACATCCAGACAGACTGAGAAACTGAAGAACTCGTGCAGTCTCTTCATCTGTTTTTTCACTCCCAGAGTATGCAGAGTCTTTTTTCTCTGACTGCTTAGTCCTTGTTGTTTTTTTACACAGTGCAGAGGACTCTGGAAGTGCTCGAATAGTTCTTAGTGCTGTCCCAGCACAACAAAATGAGTGACCGCAGTAAATCAAGTCAGTAGAAGCACAGTGCTGCTGCCACCCTCTAGTCCTTAATCCATAAATTTCTCTACTGTAGCACGATGCAGAACAATTAATATGGGATGTTGGTTCCATAAGACAAAATCCTTCAACATTTCTGTGTCTCCACTCTGCAGCATCTTCAATGTCAGCTAAGTCATCCGCATCTAGCATCCACACATAAGCAGAATTAAAGTTTTCTGAGCTGTCAGGTTTAGTCCAATGCTGCTTGCTGTCTCCTCCCTCAATTAGGTTTTCATTGTTGATTTCATGCAAACAATTATACTTCTTGTTGGACTGCAAAGTAATCTCTCTGTTTTTCCACAGCATCTTAACATTCCTGTTTCTGCAGCTTTTCAGAATACCTCTGGTATGGTGAGTTGATATGATACCCAGTGCTCTGGAAATCCTCTCTATAGCCACATCTGTGATTTTCTCACATCCAGACAGATCAAGGTGGCGTAGATTTTGACAATAACCAACTGAAGACCAACTGAAATCAGGTGAAAAGAAGTGGTTTGGTTGGTTGGTTAGGGGTTTTTTTAGGTTTCGCTCAGAAACAGATGTTACAGCTAAATATACTAAAGAATATTTCACAAGTAAAATACATGTATGAATTCACAGAAGTTAGACCCCTGACAGGTTAATTTGATACTCCAAATACTGTAATACATGCCTAGAAAAAGTGTCTAAAGAAACATGAAATAAGGAATTAGTAGCAACCTGTATTTTTCCATATACACAACTTAAATGAAGTTCAAATCTGCCCTACATCAAACAAGTTTTTAAATAGTAAATCAGACTGCCAACACCAAATACATACGTGACAATCTCAAAAAGCACCTTCTGTTGTGTATAATGCAGTTACCAACAGCCATCTAAGTTACTAGACATTAGCTACTTTCTCAGAAGGCTGAAAAAAACCTTACTGAACTAGCAAGTTTTACACACATACACACACACACACAAAAAATACATCTGAGACATAATATTCAAAGTATTTTAGTAGTTATAATTTCTAGTATTTGAGTTTCTCAAGTTTGGCTGTTTATACATATTGAAATATCAATGTACTACAATCATAAATCCTCTGTAATTTCACATTTTTTTCAAAGAAAATAGCTGGATTCCTGAAACACATTCTTTGTACAGTATTAATTACTTCATGAAAGTGGTGAGGATTAGAGATAATAATGAAATGAGACTTTTTCACATTAACAAAACCTCACCCCTTCAGCCTTATCTTTTTCAACTGAAAGAGAAAATTGGTCTACAGTAATACTGTTACATTATTAGCTATAAAAGTCTATAGCTGATTTAAGTGACCTTTATATATCCATAGTTAGTTAATATCGTTTTCCCTAAGTGATTACTTACATTTACAACAAGCCAAAGCAATCTGCCAAGTTACAAATTGTGGTGTTAGAAATACAGATATATAAGAAGTGGCAAATAATGTAAGTTTAACCTTAGATGGACAAAAGCTCGTGAAGTTTGATTTCTGAGCCACAAAAAATAAAGCTTTTACTTCAATTAAAACTTCCTGCACAAGCTGCAGTGCTGTTACAAGCATCCACGCTGTAAAGTTTTCTGTGTCATTAACACATAAAACTGGAGAGTACTGTGTGATTGAAAGTGTTGAATACTGAAATAGCCACTAAGTTTCAGTATCACAACAAGACCCATTGGTGCAGGCTCTGCATCCACGCATCACCCCACTGACATCAATGAAATTTTGTAGGCTTTGGTAAAACTGTGAAATCTACAGTTACTACACCCAAGTCTTAGAGCTTTGCCTACCAAACGCTACTGGCTACATCAGACCAAGAGACCTACCATAACTGGCTCTCCAAAGTCTATGGACAATTTCAAGTTGTTAATATTAGAACAAAACACAATTATTGTTATGAAGAGCTAGCTACACATTGACAGGTAATACGTACCCAATAGTGAAGAGAGAGCATTTGAAATGGACATTACAAAGTTACATGCTTCACTTGCTATTTCATTGATTTGTTACTCCGGTTTAGTTCTTAGTTACACGTGAATCCTGAATGTGATTTTTCTATTTCTATATATTGGCAACGGACTAAGACGTGTTTGAGTGTTTCCCCTCCCCCACCTCAAAAACTGAATATGTTGGGGTTTTTTTTTAATGAAAGAACAGCTATCTAACCTTTCAAATGCAGAATCTGAAATATCAGTTTGAGTGAGATCCAAATATTCCAAGTTGGGGCAAAGCTCCAAGATCTGTCTAACCTGGAAAAGGAAAGGAAAACAATCCGTAAAGACACAAGCCAGTAAGGCTGCACACAGTGTCAAGAGACAACATACGAATTAACATTTGCTTGAACTGCAACTCATTTTCACTACTCAAGTATTTTAAACTCTGGCACATCAGTTATTAATTAGAGGCTGCATAGCCGCAATTATTAAAAGGCAGTTTCAAATTACATACCATTTTGCTAGACACTGCCGAACTGTAGGCCAATACTAATGTCTTCACTGAGGAGCCTACATGCGGGAGGACATTATGAATTAAGCCATGAAGTAAACGTTTTTCCATTTGTGCTATATTAATGGCAAGTGAATCTTCAGCTGCGTCTTCTACAAAATAAAACCAAAGGGAAAGACTTTAAAATACGCTTCATGTCATTTGGAATTCACATTGCCATCTTACATCGAACAAGTCACCAGAAAACTAAAGAATGCTTAACAAGGCATAAATTATGCTTAACAAAGCATAAAACTTGTGCCGAGTTTTAGCTCAACAAACTACTTAAGCCTCATCTTTAAAACAATATCTGCTTGTCTTTCTGACAGTCCTGAAGAGTTTAACTCCAATGGCAAGTAAAAACAGTAAGAGTCTTAAGAGAAAATTATCATTGAAGGACTTCGAGAAATATTTACTACAGATTATTTACTACAGATTACGTACTGCTCAGGGCTGTCTGGGGCAGCTGTTTCCACTGACCTGCTTTATACACCGAAATACTATCTCACAGGGCATTTCATATCCTGTGATAACAGATTAATACAAATCTTAAATTAAGCCTAGAATGCATGAGGATGCACAATGATTCATCCAAACTTCCTGAAGAGATGAAGCCTACCTTTTACCTCCTCCTTAAATCCAGACACATCCCCATAACTCTTCTGCCTGCACTCACGTTTGCTCTCTCCTAGATGAATGAATTCAGCTCATTAAAACCCACTGCCTGCTTCTCCCCCTCTTCAGCCCCCACTCTCCTCTTTTTTTTTTCCCCGCCCAGCTGGAAGTCAGGAGATGAAGATGGGGAAAAAGAACACTCATCTCAGGAACCTTAAGTAGTTAGAAGACAAAACAACCCAAACACTTTTTTACTGTATAGATCTACTTGGCTTAGTAAGCATTTAATCTAGACAGAATGTCAGTACTATTGCATCTGTCATTATTTTAAAGTACTGGTATCAACTATGATAAAACCTAGGTTTTTAACTTATTTTACAGAAGATACTCCATTTTATACATATACTTCTTACAGCCATGTCATCTGGGGGTGGGGAGCGGGGGGAGGCCACAGCAGCAAATCAACAAAATCAGAATTTACCTACCAGATTCATCTATGTCAGCATCTTCATCCCATTCCTGGAAAGCACGACTTTCATCTTTTCTATTTTTTACCCATTCCTCATCAGGTTCCGTCTCAAGATCTGCTGCAGGACCACTATACCAATCACCTACTCACCCCCCAGCCCCCCAAAAGAGAAGGCACAAAGAAGTTAAGACAAACTCCTAGTCACTGCAGGAAATAGTAATAACAACTTATCAATATACTGTGACCTGACTTAAAGATATAAATTAGTTTTGCATTCATCTCAACTAAGATTGGACTGAACCTCGACGTAACTTTTTTTGATCTATAGCTTCAAAAGATTCTTGGAAGAGCCTATTATGCTGTTCTGAGACATGCCTGCTGTCCTTATTTTCTTCAGGAGGGACCAATATGACTGCAACAACAACAACAACAACCACCAAATATAGGATATTTGGACTGTGTAGGTGCTGAAGTTCTTTCTGGTAGATAAATTAACCATCAACTTTTAGTATAACACTTGGTTTAAGACATTTCTGTTTTCCATTGGAATCTCACAAATATACATTCAACCAGGATGTATTTTATTGGCCTGGTTGTAGTCACTGGACGTAACAACTCCAGGGTCAAGAAACCCAAATTCCTGAAGGAGCCTAATTACAACAGCTATACAATACACGATTAACATACATACGACTCAAATCAATAGACAATTTTTTAGAACATCTGGATGATCATGAACATCAGCAACAGCTCCATTGTTTTACCTGGTAGGGCACCCCTACTCCCTGAAGGGGGCATTAATTTAGTTTGGGTATATTATAGCCTTGGGCTTGGTGTAAGCACGTCTACTGCCTCCCTCAGTGCAGATTTGCTTTAAACCAGAAACACCTTATTCAGCTCTCACTAGCCGGGGGATCCCGTTATCCCCAAACCAAGAGCAACCCCTGTGGAACAGTACCTAAAGCAAAAAGGTTTCTTATATGAGCACCACAGTGACAATGAAATCCTAATTGATTGTCAACCAGCTGTGAAGCAAAAGGTTCCAGTAACATTTCTCATCATCTTTAACCCATCTTTATAGTACATAAAAAACCTCAGAAGCCTTCTCTGTATTAGGAGGGAAAAAGTTAAAAATTTAATGAAATCTTTAGTTTTATGGGGTTCCCCTCCAGCAGTAAATCCCATTTGAGAAGCTTCCACCCAGTTTACAGCATTTCTGCACAAACAACTGTCGTAGAATAAACAGTATGTCATAGCTTCCTGTTGTGCCAAAAACAGTTTTAGGAATAAGTCATTTTAAGCAGTTGCCAATTATTTTTTTTGCATAGCACTCAATTATCAAGACAAATCTAACAATTTGAACTCCGAAACCTCTGCTCTCTACCCAGTCTTTTGCAGCTCAGCAACAGAACTATGATTTTCACTAAGATCTATCCAACCAAAAAATTCAGACCCAGAAGTCATTTAACTCCTGTCTGCCTTGTACAGATTTTAGAAGCCAGAAAGAAATTTTTAGCTTTTATGTATCTCAAAATTTAAGTTACATATTGTTAGCTTTCTCTCTTAAAGACACATAAAATATAGCTTACTAAACAGCAGAGACTGTCTCCTTGTTACTCAACTACACTGACATGGCAGCATTGTGCAGCATGCAATGATCTACTCCAGTGATTATTTAATAGTCACATAAATATGGACAAATACAAATAAAATATTTAAAGCTACAAACATTCTCATGACTTGTAACTGGCCTCACTGGAATAGAGTACTTTGTATACTTCAACAGGTACTTTTGTAAAGGTTACTTCTCAGCAGGAAATTTTAATTAACAGGAGTTTGAGGAAGAGAAGGTATAAAAAAACCCACTTAGTCCTTACTACTTTAGAAGTTACTGAAATAATATATCTAAAGAATCAGTACGAAAACTAACATACACTTTTCTTGGAAGTTTGAATAGAAAAAGAATAGATTCTGAGGAGGTATTAAAACTCCATGTTTTAAACTTCCATTCTGCAGTTATGTATTTTATTTCTACCTAGCAACCCAATGGAACAAAAATTTCACTGATATAGCTGTAACATCGGTATTTATAATTCAAACCCCCTTAGATTCTAATTAAGGTGTTGTATTAGTCAATATCCTTGTTAGCATTCATACAAGCAAACCAACCTCAATAAAACTAACCAACAGTTTGCATACACGAGCTACTCACGGGTTACAACCAAGACAACTATTAGTTTCTTAATTTCTTAATTCATAATTTGGAAGTATGTTTTGGGTTTTTTTAACATTTAACCAAGTTTCAGGGCACTACAGTTGCCAGAAGGGTACACCCTTCTAGCTCACTCAGCTGCCAGGTTCATTGTACATGATATCTAAGCCTATAAAAAAGAATGTTTTGGTATAGGCTTAGATAATTCTGACAATCAACACTTTCGGAGGAAGAATTAACTTTAACTTACCTCTGGCCCAGCGAACAGGATAAAGATGTTTCCAGAGAGATCCAGTTTTAGCCAACTGTGACCATTCAGTGCTTACTTGACTACACTGACATAACTCTTGGGGGTTAAGGTAACTGAAAATGGTCAGCATTACTTCAGGAGGAAGATTAGCAATATTTGTGGTGTGCCCTGTTACTTCGGTTTCTGAAATATAGAAAGAGTGTGTTAAGTGAAGCACAGCCTCACAGCTGTAAGCAACAGTAGTGGAACTCACAGTTTGACTAGGGCAATGAAAAAAGTGTGTCAAAAAAAAGAGTTTAAAAAAATAGGTATAATTTTGACTAAAAAAAAAACACAGAACCAATCAGCTCAAGTTTTCTGTTTGCGTTTTTCTCAACTGGGTAGTTTTTTCCAACCCTGACCCCCAATGATACAAGAAAGCCCTGGACAAAAGTAAACTGCTGCTACTAAACCACAGCAAGATGAAAGCGGTATCCACTATAAATGAAATGTTTTAAAGAAATGCCTTCTGTCATAGACTATATATATACACACTTGCTTTGCCACATTCTCAGGAAACAGTACTAGCACACAGGATCTACCAGCTGGGACCACCATCACTGGAAGCACTCAATCTCTTGACTGGGACACTGCACAAAGACCATGCTTAACTCTGCAGCTGCCTCCCATTTTATTTCTAGCTTTAACTGCTAGCATAGACAATTAATTTTAACTTAGGAATGGTGACAAGCCATTCTGGTTGTAAAGTAATACTAAACATTAGATTAGAGACGACAATTTGACCATGGTAATTAATACTTCCATGGACAGCAGTAGGAACCATCCCCAATAGCTCTCCCTTACCTCCATAGTACAGAAAGAGCTGCAAACCATATATAGAAGAACAAATTCAGTGCTTTAGTTAGTGGGGGGGTTGCCGTTTTAAGAGAATTTTTAATGCTTTAAGGACAATTTACTTGAGAAAAAAAGTTTCTAAAATAGTTTTCAGGAGTCCTTAGAAATAGCAGGTTTCACAAATTAGTAGGTATTTACTTTAAAAGTTGCAACACGAAGTACGTAAGACTTCACAGTGAGACATGCATCCAGTTTCTTTTTCCAAAGAAGCTTCAAAAGTGAGTATAATGAAAACTTTACCCTGTGACAATCTATTGATACTTTAAAAAATATAATTAAATGCAGTTTCACTTGATGAATCGATATATTTATTCATACACCTGGCAAGTCACTGCAGGTAAACTACGGAGTATTTCACACTAAAATGCAGTTAAAACTGCACAGGGCTGCAAGATGTGTTATTTTCTTCCATTTTTAAGAAACAGTTGCAGGACACATACATCTCTCTCCCTAAAGTCTAGAACACAACCACTGCAGTTACTACTGTCACAAAACTGCTATTCCAACTAGACTTAACAGCAAGTAATGCTGTAAGACTGCTTCTGTCACATTCATCTGTTCAGACTCAATAGCATTTCACACCATGGACCATGATCTTTTCTGAAGGCATCACCTGGAGGGCAGAAAATGACCAGTTCAGTAGTTCAGAGAAGTCAAGTTTCATAAAAAAAAAAAAAAAGTATCTGATTACAGAGTAGCTTTTCAAGTTTTTCTAATGAGTACCACATCTTATCAACACCACAAAGTTCATGAGGGCTTGCTCTACTTATCAGTCTCACACCCCAGTACTACACTTTTGATACATCAATTTTCTGTACAGTGTACACTTTGGTACATCAATACATCAACTCTTTGTTGTTAGTTAAGAGTGAAAACTATAAAAATGTACAACTTAAGCAGCTTCAACAGTCATAAAACAAGCCTGAAGTGCACTTTAGTGGTCATCCATTTATTCTAAGTTTCATCAGGAAAGGTAGTTACAGATGAACACAAGTTAATTATCCACTTCCAGAACATTTTATCTGTATGCTGCACAGATGCATTCCCATGTGTTACTCCACACACAGAGCTTCTTCCTTTCTGACTCCTGGAGAGGCCCAAGGAAGTTAGGTAGCAGAGCTGGGGAAGGAGAGTTGCTTTTCATTTGAAATATTGTTAGTTACCCAACTGTTCTGTGTTACTAAACCATCAACAGAAAAAGCTTACAAAGCAGTCCTGAAAACCAAGAACTAAATACAGGGTCTTCAAATAATTTCAATGGAAGTATGAAAGTAGAGTTAATTTTCATTTCTGTCTATTAATTACGTCAAGTATTATCATGGGAAGGGAGAGGAAGAAGGTTGAGAACAGGTAAACAGTGAAGTACTATATACATATTACAACCTGTCAAGAAGCCTGTATCAAACAGTAAAAAGCTTCTGAAGTTTCAAAACTGTTTAAAGAAATTCCCATTTTATAAAAACTATTTTATCTGCCTGTACGTAACTTTAGGTATATCACTGGTGTGGCTTTTTAGATAAAAACTGCAGTTTGAAAATTACTTGAACTTTAATTAGATGCTTCACCTTGATCTGCTTTCTCATCCACAGAATACTTAAAGACCTTCTGAAGCTCTTCTGCTTGATTCCACTTACTAAGACCTCTTAATTCTGCAGCTTCCTTCTGCGAGCAGTGCTGTGCAATTACTTTCTTCTTAATGTCTTTCAGTTCTTCATAAGTAAAGTATTCCATCAACATTGGCTGAAAAACCTAAAGCAAAGGAAAAAGGAAGAGTCTGGTGCTGACAGAGATAGTCGATAATGCTACAAAGACCTATCAACGCAGAATTTCCTGTTTCAAATTCTCTCCAAGTAAAACATGTCATACATTAAATGAACCTAAGGATAGGACTATGGAAGTGTTGAGTTCCAACACTCTGCTTGCCAATGGATACCGCACAGGCCCAGGCAAGCTGCTTAACTGTTTTCCCCAACAGAAAAGGGAAGTGATTAAATTTGCTTAAACTATATAACTTCTTGAGGTACTCACATAGAAGGCAAAGTGGCAAAGAAGAAAACCATGAGAAAATACTTCCGAAGTCTGTCCAAGAGAAGATTTACTCTCTCTAGAAGATGCTTCCCAGTTTTTGGAGACCCATAAGTCATCAGACTGGCAGTACTAGTCTATGTTTCAAATATAGGTCAGAGGCTGTTTGGGAGTGTCAGTTTGAGTCATGAAGCACTGCTTTACAGACTTCTCTTTTTCCTTTAAGTTTTGGTAGGCATCCCCTTAAATATCTACCCACCCCAGTGAGCTTTTGTTAACCAATTTTTTAAAGGACAAGAATTTCATCATGAATTTTCAACATACTCACTGTTTCAGAATGTGTCACTTTGCAGTCGGAAAACAAAATAATGACACCACAGTCCTGAATGCAAATTGGTATAAGTAACAAAACCAGAGAATTGGGAAAAAAACCCTGAACCTCTAAGCCCTTTGTTTCTGTTATTCCAAACTCCAAGGAAGATCAGCATAATATCTGAGGAAAAATTTTACCTACCTCCTCCTCCTCTTTCATATGAGGAAGGAAATCCCTGGTAAAGGCTTCCAATCTCTCTTTCAGCTGTTTTGCATAGTTTAGCTGTTCGTATTCATTCTGAGAAGAAAGCAAAGATTTAACTATTACCTGATCTTGTCCATTGATTCAAGGATTGAACTGTTAAACAAGCCAGTGTTTCAAAGTAGAGCCCGTTATATCTTCCCCATGCATGCAGCATGTTCACTCTATTTCATGGTAGGAATGTGTTCACTTACAAAGTTTCACGACAAGCTGACAGTCTGTACCGGCCTGTTACTAGACAGAACAAACTATTCCCTTCCTGCCCGATTCCAATTTATTCTGCTATCAGATATGAATTAACTTGTCTAATCACATTTCTACTTTGGAGCAAAGACTGAAGTCTGCCAATCTAAAGTCTCACTCAAAGTTCAAAGTAGTACTTTGACTGTATTTTTACAAAACTCCTACTTTTACAAAGTAGAACTTACAGACTGATCTAAGTATTTGCACATTTTCCAAAATCATTATTCTACGATATAGCAGTTCCGCTTCACCTTTCCACTGCACACATTTTACACTGTTATTTTTCAACTTTAGCTTCCCAATTATAATCAGAATTTATTATCAGACATGCTCTATAGATTTACTTTGGAAATAGAAAGAACTTTTAAATAAAGATGTAACTGATTTCTGAATACTAAAGTTACACCAACCTCATCTATCAATGTGTTAACTTATTCTCTGTGCCAGTAGTAAGAAGCTGGTTCTGGAGTCTGCCCAGTAATTGCAACATACTGAAGTTCCTCATAGCTCTTACAGTAAATGTTGTAAGTTTTTCTTTTCAAACTTCTACAACATCAAGAAACCCTACCACAGTAAAAAGCTTATACCATCAAGTTTAATTTAAACTAACCACACTCAAAAAAGTTAAACAGTTGCTGTATCTAAGGAGACCTAGAGAAATGTTTTTCCACAGTTAAAAAGAGTACACTAGCATCCTATTAGAGAAGTGTATCACAAAGCCCAGTATTAAATTTCCTCGCTCCTTCACATTCCGTTTTCCAATTCATCAATGGAAACAACTTAAGACAAATTTCAAGGTTTAATACACACAGAGGACAAAAAAAAAAAAGTTATTTGCTGGATTCCCAGGTCAAAACCAGCTGTAAAAATGGAATTAGACTAAAATGGAATCAAGTAACTGCATATTTAATATTCCTCTTATGGAAATCATGGACCATGTATACTAGAACTGTTAATATGGTATGTCAAATTACTGGAGACGAGTGCAGGAAGGGAGAGTTAAGTTGGGTGCCCCAGAGGAAAGACGTGGCAGGACTGAAGCAGGATTCTACTGGGGAAGAATTTAACAAGTTTCAGTTGTGAAAAAGCCCGCTGGAGAAATAACATTTAGAGTTTCTTGAGGACTGGAACATCAACAGCATTACTGAGCAACGGATTACGGGAAGTAGTACATGACTCACTAACAGAATAAAACAATGCCTTTTTTTTTTTTTTAAAGTCCAGTAATCATCTCCATTTGTGACAATAATAGAATGCTATGTGCCACAAAAAAAAGGTACCCTGGGTTTCCTAACAAATTAATAAAAAACATCATTTGTACAGTCAGAAATTGTTTGGGCCATTTAGCAGAGTAGTCTTTGTATTAGAAAATTCCACGTTGTCTCTTCAAAATACCTCCAATTATGCAGTGATAGACTTCTGTCACAAAATATACCTCTGAAAAGAACTTTTACTAGAATTTTAGTAACTGCTATGAATGGCAAAAGAATTTGTGTTTCAGATTGGAAAATTTTCACTACTGTATCAAACAACCACAAATGTTTCTTCTTCCTCCTTAGTCTGTGTAGAGCATTAAGAAAAGTTGAGGCAAACTAATAGATAATCACAGCATGTTTTCCTTAGAAGACAAGTCTTTCTTACACTCTGCTTACCTTTACATTCTTCAATCCTTTCTCAAAGAGGCTAAGCATCTCTGAGAGTTTGTTGTCCGAGTGTACATTGTACACTGTTCGGCTGCGTTGCTGAAGTAAACCAATGATACACTCATTTTCAATCTGCTCATGCATTTTAAATTCCTTGAATGTGGCATAAAGAGACTGCAAAAGAGCCCGAAAGTCATTGTTGTTGGAGAAGTTGGTCTTGGATAGCTAGAAGAAAGAAAAGCTCATTAAAAAAAAAAATAAGAAATTAATGAAAATCACATCAAGGTCAAGTTAAATCCTTAGAACAGGTATTAGGTCCAGTTAATCATTGTTCCTGTTACTTACAACACAAAAGCTGAGAACCTTCAGTTTTATACAGAAAACTGGCAAACATAAAAATTGAATTTGCAATTCATGCAACTCGCTTCAAAGACATCAAACATTAAGAGTAATGAATGCTTTTAATTTCAATGTTCAAGCTTAACAGATAAAAATCAGATTCAAATGCAAGATAGGAATACATAAACTGGTATTGTATTTGAATAGTAACTTTCACATAGTTTATCTAATTGGTACATTACACCATTATTTAATACGACTTCTTCCAGAAGTGGGTAGAATTAATACTAGCATTTGAATACTACAGATTAACAAATATTTATATGATAACCCTATTAATATGACTATTTATTCACAAGATTCATGATTATTTTAACCTTCATGACTGACTTATTCGATTTTTATTAACAGGAACCAACAAATTCTACATAAACCCCTCAAACTTTTTTAAAAACTCATTATGCATGGTCATTTCATGTATACGTTTCCTCTTACATTAAAACCTTAAGCCATTCATACCTGAATTCTGTTAACTCCCCAAAATAAGTTAACAGAGCAGTTTTACTAAAATGTTGTGTTTTGTGAATGAGGTATAAGTAAACTAAGGGATTTAATTGCACAATTCCCTCATTTCCAGTGGCAACTACAACTGCATTTCCTATCACAGGCTCTGAAGAAAAAAAAAATTAAGCTAAAAATTTTACAAATAGTGCAAATAACTAATGATAGCTACAGAAGTTTAACAAAGCATAAGAAACACAATAATGCACACTGTAAAGAAAAGCATGCTACATTTAATCAGACAAATTCTGAAGGCAGCTGTCTTATTCCACATGAAGGAACAGAGCTTAAGAAAACAGGAAAGTAGTGTTAACTTTTTAAAGATCATCCTTGAGAGAACAATGCACTTACAGCACTAGCTTTAAGAAGCTAGTAGAATCAAAGTTGTGTTAAGCAACAAACAAATCTTGTGAAACACCAAGATAAGCAAATGTAGAAAGATTTCCTGGTAGAAAACAATGCAATCTCCCCATCCCGGCAGGTAACTGAAAGGCTTAGCCACTTTCCCAGATCTACATTTTAGTAGTAACTAAGAAGCCATTACCAGATGCCCCTGGGCCTACCTTTAGGGACACATTATCCACAAGGAACGCTGAGTCCTAACAAGTGAATACAGGCTACACTAGCTGTGGGAAAAGGTCTCCAATGGACCGTGAACCAGAAAACAAGAAAAAAATCTAGACAGCACAGAGCTCCTGATAACACAGTACTGCCATTTTTACATATGTATAGTCGACATAAGCAACAATATATTTTAAAACTGCATTTCCAATTGGTGAACGTTGAAAAACAGTATTTCTTTTCCATTCTTATGTTTTATTCCACGTGCAGCTTCAGGAATCATAGCCTACAGCAGTATACAAGAGCAAGCATTCTAAAAATAAAAATATTTTAATTCAGAAAACAAGCCACTGGAATAGTCATAATATAAAGATTCTGGAATCTAAGGATTCTACTAGAAACGGGAATCTGAGACATATGTTCACACATAATACTTGCATACATCAAAACCAACCATGAATCAAGGTATCTAAAATTTCTATTGTTTAAAAAACCCAAATGTACTTATTCATTCTGACATTGCATTGCCACTTCCTGGCAACCACTGGCAATGCAACCAAAACACGCTGGACATCTGCCAAGTACTTATGCAACTCCAAGTCTGCTGTGCATACTGTACATTACACGCTGTACATACGAGCAAAGCTACTGTCATTATGGGAAAATAAACTTACTTAGCCTCAGCAGAGAAAGAAAACAGGGCAAAGGTAAGGGCTGGTTTGGGGTTTTTTCCCCCGGTATCTTTTAGACCACAAAGATTAGTGTATTTGTGATGCACTGTTACGTACATATCACAAACGGGAAAAGATCGTGGCTCTGAAGACCATTTCTATCCTATGCTAAGCTCAGAGAATGCAATATACAGAGCAGTGGCACTACATGAAACTAATGGTTAGGCTTTCTACACTGAAAGACAGAAGTCTGAACAAGCACAGGAGATTGGTACAACCTCTTCAGGATAGCCTCCTGACCTCCAGCTATTTGTGATTCAGACCTCAATAATGGTGCAGTTTGGTTTCTAAAGTAGCAATTCTCTTCATCAAGGTCTCAAAATTGTTCATTCTACCCATAACTACCCATAAAGATCCACAATACATGAAGTCAGTCCCCAAATACCCTTTTCCCCAAGAATGCCATTTGCTCCCAAATGCTTGGCATTTTGATAGATGTAAAAATGTAAACAAGGCTGCTGATGTGTGTAACGGTAAGGTTAAACAAAACTACTCTACTCTGCTGTTCAGCTTAAAAATCCCCACAGAACTGGTCCTGATACAAAATTGCATCTTCTCATCCTCCTCATTCAAAGTTTGAAATTTTCAGTACCCAAAAGCTTCCGTTGAACCTACCTATTAACACCCACAAATCTGGAATAAATAAAGAATCCATTTGTACATGCAATTTAAGAATTCCTGTTACAAATGTGTTGTTATATAAGCCACTATAACATGAAACGCTTGCATATTCACCTCTGCTACTGAGGCTTCCAGCAGATATCCAGGAGATTAGGAACTATGGAGAGGATATTGAAGTTTAATGACTGTACTTGAATCAGAAATTTGTACTTTAAAAAGGTTAGCTGAAGCTGAGAAAAAAACTGGCTTTTCAGAGGACAGGTAGCCTAGCAACAAAGTCACTCGGTCAGATTTGTAATTTCATTACCAAGACTGATGAAGTCTTATGACCAGGACCAAGACCATTAACAGACAGCAGCTGCTCCACTCTGAGGTACACTTTTCACCAGCTTTACACAAGGAAAACTAGTGCAGGAGTTTAGCAGTGGAAAAGAAAACCACCATCACCCAGACTCAGACACAGAATCCCAAGAGAATGGCAAAGAAGAGAAAATGGACTGTATTAAACATATTTGCTGACTGGTCAAAAGTACAAAGCACAGTGCATGTGTGATCCCTGACCAGGCTTAAAACACACTATGCTAATGTGATTATCACAGCCACAGGTGTTAGAAATACCTGGGAGCTTTCTGACTTTTGAAGACATGCTTAAGCAATTGTAAGTACAGCACAACTGTTCTTCTTTGGAATGCAAACTCTAACTGAGGAACAGTACCACATGAGAAACTGTCCTGCCTCCTGAAGCCTCATGAAATCTAAGAATTAAACGTAATCCCAACAGCCTCAGCAACAGGCCAAACAACAGACAGTGAACTGCCCTGCAAATTCCATCTGAAACACTTCAGAGACTTTTGGCTGATGCACGCATACTCTAGAAGTAGCCAGGAGCTGTTACATTCAATATTAACTTTATTTATTAAACCCTTATTTAAAAAAAAAAATGCATTTCAACTGGGGAAGGCACATCAACAATCCAAAGGCCACCGTGGTGCCAGCAGCGAACCACGAGGTTGCAAAACTTATCAAACCTATTCCAAGTAACAGCATGACAAGGTTAAAGAAGTTAAAAGTGGCTGCAAATTCACAAACTGCTTTATTTCAAGTGAAGGTTTTCACCATCAGCACCTCTTAACTTCTGAATAACCACTAACCCTAAAAATTCAGTTTGGCATGTAAAAAAAATGGAAAGCAATTTTTTCCTTCATTTTCATGTATCATCACAAGTAACATTTTTGATAGGTCATTCCTATATATTATGCTTTCCATGTGCAACCACTGAGCTCATTAAGACCTATACAAGCAGCCGATTAACACTGAAGTGAAATAAAAATATAGTATTTTAACATTATTTAATATAGTAATTTGATATTGTAAATATTATATGTATATATATATATATATACAAAAAAACTAGGTTTCTACCACTAGTTATCACAGCGGATTTAAAACTCATTTAAAAATGTATTTTTCATTATGGAGCCGGCAGACCATTGACTAAAAAACCTTAACATTTTTGGACCAGAATAGTACCGGCGGGGGGGAAGCAGCATGGCATTACTAGCTAGCTACAGCTCTTCACTCTTAGATTTGTAGGTATCGTGTCTGCATACGCAATAGCACTAAAATTCAAAGGACAGGAACTTGAACTCTGCAGATATCTCAGTTCTGTAAGCAAGAAAATGGAAGGGACAAAGACCAGCAAAAGGTGTGCCTGTGTCAACATGGAGAGCATGCAGTTTCATGTTATACTTAATCTGCTTTAAATTAGGGGGTAAGGATAGAGGAGGAAACACCCAGAAGCAGCAGCCCTGCCCCTCCTTCCAGCTGTATAATCCTACCACTTCCCTGGAATATGCTCTAGCAATTACACAGCTGCAAGATTAACCCATTTGGTGTACCGATCCAGTAAGAAGCTGCACCTTTTTAATGGGTTAATTTTTCACCTGGTCAGTGTGCTAGGCTGACCGACAGCCTGCAATGACACCCAGTTACATGCAATGTCTTATTTAGGAATCCACAAATTAATTTTGTATTGTTCCCAAGAAAGAACTATAGTGCCAAGGTAGCCTAGCAAAAAGGATGACACTCCTCACTATCACCTGCAACTTGGCCTGCTCTTTACGTAGAAGTATATAAGGTGAATATTAACGAGAATTAGCTAAACTGCTTCACACTCCAGCTGTTTGGATGTATGAAGCCTTGAATCAGAGCATACAGGTTTTCTACCCTGGGTGCTTTTCTTGGCTGTGGGTCAACCCAAAATGATAGTAATTAGTAAGGCAGGCAGGAAGGACAGATCTAGCAGAACCCAACAAGAAATCCAAAACTTTCAAATGCCCATCTGTCTGTCATCTTCTCTATATAATCCTGTCCTCTATGTCATCTCATCAGTTGCTTTGCAGCTTAACTGAAATCTTTTCATAGTCTTTCAAAAAAAAAAAAAACACACCAAAACCAAAGAGAAAAAAACAACCCCAAACATTAAGGCACTTTTTTTTTTTTGCCACCCACACCCCACCCCCCCAAAGAGCATAGGCAACAGGGCAGGTACAATCTTGTACTCTCTGTTTTGAAAGGCTAAGGTCAAGCTGATAAATGGCAAGCATAAGCGCACAGTGGAGGTGGAAACAAACTGCTGTGTTTTCATTTTTATTAGGGTCTTTCATATCACTCTCGTACTACATAAGTAGTCAATTTTGTCTAATGAACACCTGTAGTTCAGTTTTGAACCATGAAGGACTTTTCACAGAGAGATATAAACAACAACACAGGAACGACTGCACCAAGATTTTCAGTGACGTAATTGCTACAAGTGTCAGGCTCCCTTGAGGACCGTGGCAGAAAGCACAGCTCAGGAAGCACCGGTAAAATCAGCTAACCCTCCTCCACCCTGTGGCTTCAGTAAGTAGTCTATCAGGGACAAAGAGATACAGGCTGTCACCAGATCTGTGGAGATTAACCCAAAAAACATTCAAGAAAAATCTCGTAAGGATATGAAATACAAGGACCTCAAATAAAAACATGATGGATGATGAACACTTGCAGTGATGCTGTTATTTAGGTATCTGTGCCACAGCATTTCTCATATACATTCTAGATGGGCACAGATACAAGACTCCTCTCCAGCCTTACATCCTCACAGAGATAGGTTCCTGCTGAGACCTGGCCTTTTGGCCTTCTGTCAGGACATTTCTGAAGTCTCAAGAGTGGAATAGCAGCCTCAAGGCTCCTCTCCACTCTCCTACAGCAATAACTCACAAACTACAAGCATAGCAATACCTTTGCTTCTCGGAACCAGTCTCACTGCAATTTCCTAACACCACTGATGTTGGGCACTGGAAAAATTCACCACAATCCATCTTGGGCACTAACTACAAAAATAAAAAGCCAAGTACCTCAAGAATTACAACATATGGTCTATTTGATCAGTTAAAGCATATCTTAATATAACTGCATAAACCTGTTTGAACACCAATACACATTAATTACAGTCTCTAGCTTTAGAAGGCATCTGTTTCTTCGGGGGGGTTTGTGGTGGGTTTTTTTGGTGGTGGTTTTTTTTTAGTGCCAGAGAGTAGGAGAGAATAAACTGCCATTGCTTAAAGCAGGGAAGGGCAAAGGTGGGTTATTACTGCTCTCCAGGGCAGACTGGAAGAGAGGACAAACATCAGATCAATATGTGAAGGGTGAACAGAAAACTTTTTTCCTACAATTTGAGGGCAAAAATAGGTGCTAAGCAATAACTTGTGAAAAAAAAACCAGCTCCTGTGTCTGGCATAAGAAGATACCCCTCAGGTTTTTCTTGTGAAGGAAAAAAAAAAAAAAAGACAAAATGGCAAAGCATCTGATAGGCAAGAAAAAATGGGTGTACCGCCATACATGAGATAAAGAAATGGTGAGAAGGTTTGAGGTGGCAACATGAGCTAAAAGCATCCTGAAAAAAGGAGCAAAATTCCTGTGCTGGTCTGAAAAGCCTCACTTAAACTCCAAACATGTTTTATCACTGTTGTCTCCCATTTCAGACCTCCTTTGGCACTTCACTTAAAACACACTTGCTTTAAAATGAAGATATTTAAAACACATTGTCACTTCCAGATTCATCTTCAAAATATTCTTCTGCATGAAAAATGAATTCAAAGCTGTCATTTCCCAACAGGTATAGCAAGAAGTTACTAAACTATTCAGCATCCAGAAGCTAAGATGGAAAGATGACTGGTAGAGTTTCTGATGGAATAGTTAGAGGCATGGACAGCAAACTGCTCACCTATCTCTGGATGCTAATGAGGAGGTTTGATTTCCTTCTGTCTTCTACCTGCACTGTAGCCCATCGTTTGCATACTTATTAACACTAAGCATCCTGAGTTTATTCATACTAAACATAGGTGAAGGCAAGTGCTCAATGATACAAAATGTCAACTGATAATAACCAAATACTATGGATTTCAAAATCAACACAAATATATTTAAAGCAGCAGTGGAAAATGAATGGCAGGGTACTGAAATACTGAAAAAGGATTTCAAAGGCAGAATGAAAGCTTTAACATTTGTTGGCTAAAACCAAAAAGAGACATCTTCATGGAACAGTAATTTTCTGTTCTCAAGGACATTAACTGAAAAATACTTGACTTTGAAATAAATAGAAAGTCAGAATGTTGATAATTTTTTTCTAGTTTTTCAGATTTCAGTCCCCCTTGCTGCCACAAAACGTGTAATCATAACGTGGTCATATAATTCCCTGCCCAACACTTTACAACATCAATTCAACTTAATTTGGGAGTATTTTTCATCCTAAAATGGTTCATCTGCAATATTCTTATTATAAGAACATCACAAATTTAACAGATTAAACCAATTCATTCTCTTTAGCAGAGGCCAAAGCTTGCAAGGAAGAAGAACAACTGAAGCGCAATGCTGAAAGACACAAAAGTTAAAGAGAAATGCAAGTTATCAAAAGAAACTATTATTAGGAAATAAAGGAAGGAACTTTTTAGCTATATGGAGTTTTGAAAAAAATCCTATCAAAATAACCAAGAAATTTCCACTGCAGGTAAGTAGAACAGAACAGCCTTAGACTTCAAACGAGGATGGCAGAGGACACAGAAAAACAGCAAAAAAGAAGACTATTATACTTAGTTAGAAGAAGAAAAAGGATACTTTAATTCAACTATTTAACAGGAAAGGCAGAGATGAGAACAGCAAAATTAAATATCGTCTGTTAAAGGCTTCATAACAGAATTAATTGCAAAAAATATTTATGGCAATTAATTTTTAACAAGGAGTCAGAAGCATAAGCTAAAAAAGAAAAATACAAGTTAAATATTTATACAAGTTCAATGTATTCAAGCCAGCAGACATGACAAAATTGATCTGAATTTCCTGGAAAAACTAGCCAAAGTAATTATTGAACCATGAGAAATAACTGCAGAGATCTTTTGTAGAAAGATGAGATCACAGAAGACTCAAGTCAGGCAAACAGAAGAAGGTCCTTAGATGGCTTTGATCCAGCACCCAAAGGTTTTACAATAAAGCTGAGCGATTAAAGCAGCAGTTTACTTCTGCGATGGTTAAGAATCCTGTTCCCTCTTCCAATACTGTCAACCTGTTTCTGGAGCTTGTTTGACCTCCTAGCGAGCCAGTTTTACTGAATCACCTTTTGCTTCAGTGCACTACATGAACTAGCTGCTCATCAAGGGGCCAGACAAGCACAGAGGATATCAACAATTAACTCTTCCAACAGCAGCTAGCTGTTAGATACACTCAATCAGTTTTGAGAGGCTGACAGACATGAGAACACATCACTCATCACTGATAACTGCATTACAGCATTTAAAGCACAATTTTTCCTATTCCTTTTCCTAAAGCAGCCTAAATTTGCTGAGTAATGCTATAACACAAAGATTGGAAACATTCTTTGGCTGCAACAACTCCACAGGACAGCAGGAAGTTTGAAATCCTGTACCAGGTGTCTTATCTCTGGGGAAGGCCCAGCCAAAATTTAATTGCAATGCATATCTAGACCAGAGTCTGCTGCTTGAGTAACCCTGATCTTGAAGCTGATAAGTAACAATCGGCCAGCACAGATTTGTTTAGAAAAAAAGAATGTGATTTCCTTTTGATAAGATAACCAAAGACAAAGACAATACATGTTAGAGATCATGATTTCTCTAAGGTTCTTCATACTGTTTTGCCTTACAGCAAACTAATACAGTCCACAGGAGATGGTAGGGTAGCTCAAGCACTTGCAAACAGTGCTCAAGCCATAGGACCAAGCTTCCACCCAAACCACAATGGTATTTTCAATACACGATTAGTTGAAATCTGTGCTGCCTCATGAGAGATACGATGCTTTCAGCCACTGCTAGTAAAGCAGGAAAGCTGGTAATACACAAGTAGCACACTGACTGCAGGAAACACACGATCATAATGCGACAACAGAAACAGCTTCTATTGGACATCGACATGCTGACTTGGACAAGTGCATATTTCCACATGCAGGATAAAAGTCCAATGAAAAATATGAAGGGAAATTTGAGTATCAGTCCTCAGAGAAGCACAAAGTATGCTGCTGTTTAAAAAAAAAAAAAAAAAAAGACTGCAGAACACCACATCCAAAACACATCTGCTCTACTCAACATCAACAGTGTTCAGTTTTGCACAACAGATTTCAGGAAAACACAGACATAATTAGGCTGAGGTTTCACAGTAGTTTAAGCCAATCTAGTTGCTGGCTGTCACAGTCCCACCCTCCGCCTCACATTGGCTTCAACACTCATCTGACCAGTGCTTGCTGGCAGCACTACATCAGCAGAAAAACTACCCTGCTTCAAAAAAAAAAAAAAATGTTTTCTGCCAGCTAAGAGCCTTTGTGAATCACTTCAAGTGCTGATGGGAGCAAGAAAGGCACACAGACCTAACAGCAGCAGTTAGACAGCTTAAACAGTTACAGAGTGGCAGCTGAGTCCTGACAAAAGCAACAAGTACACTGAGGTGCAGAAAGCACGACCCACACGATGAAATGCAATTAATCAGTTTGCTTAGGCCAGAAAACAGGTAAAAAGATGGAAGACATGGCTACAATCTGCAAATCAGCACAAGATCTTTCTGAAAACGAAGAATGGTTCACTAGAGATAAGAAAACAGCATTTGCTCTGTTTGTAGCAAAGATGACGTCAGGCATTAGGAAAAACATTTTAACTATAAAGACTGTCTGCTGTAGCACTCCACTGCCTACAGGGGGGTACATGCTCTGAGGACTTAAGAGAATCTACTTTAGAGTAGGCAACAGATTTGGTAACTTTGTGGATTTCCTTACTAAACACAATTTTAGTTATTATTATCCAAGTCCAGGGCACTGTGTACAACGCAGGTAAAAATGCCATTTGAGAATGCAGCAAACGTACAGTGGGATCTCTGCTAGCAACAGTTAAAAAAGTAGGATAACTTCCCTAATGCACCAAACATCTTAAATGCCTGATTCACTGTTCTGTCTCACATCAAGTCCTGGAAAAACAAAACAAACTGTGTGCCTCTGTCCTAATGGATTATTTAAGTACCTACACATTACCCATCAGTAATATTATAGTTGTTCCCCTGAAAAGGAAAGCATGGATGCATCCATTTTACCCTCGCTAACATTTGGGGGAATTTAGTAAATTCAGCCACTATATTCAGCAGCTATATTACAGCGTACAAGGAACATGAGGAATAACAGGTAACACATAATTCACAAAATTAAAGACCCCTCAAGGACGAAATAAATTTATAAAGAGCATGGCTTTAGAGATTATAATTGCCACGTAAGCAGAACTACAGTCTTATCTAATTACAGCATCTCAATCACACAAGAAGGAAAGTCAAACAGTTCAGAGTCTTCTCTGATGCAAAGCAAGCATTACTCCAATACAAAGGTCATTGGTCAGGCAGAGTCTCCAAATTCTGAAACAGGGTTAAAGGATGCCGGATTAAATACTTTGAAGAAAGTGTCGTTCATTCATGCTTGCACTTGTTCAAAAGAAAGAAGTAGTAAGCAAACTCCTGTATAAATTTTTTGAGAAAATAAGAGATTATGATCATTACAAACTGTGTAATTTTAATCAAATTTGCAATATTTAGGAAAACCGATCATTCCTGCACAGGCAGTTTCATTTTTATCAAGTCACAGTAAAACTGGCCAAAACTTTGTGGGAGGGTCAATAAAAGTGGCAGAAATGCCTCTCTAAGAACAAAACAGTATCCGGAGGTTCAAACAAAACCTGTTCAGCTGTTGTTGACAATATGCTAATACAGTTGCTATGGGCAGGGGGAAGAAAAGTCCTAGTTGTTTGTTTCCCTTCATGTAAAATCCACTTGTTATCACAAGTTTTCATGCTGCCGCAGATTAAAAAAAATAAACTTCACTGCAAATGCACTCACAGATAAAAGGCAAAGTGAAAAGACACAAGGTCTCACTTTCTCCTCCCTCTCCCCAGACCCTCTGCTCAGCCTGTTCAGTTACCTAACCCAGCAAAAACACGCTCACATTTTCTCTACCTAGTTAGCAAACTGAACAGGCTCACACAAAGGGACCTGGTGACCCCCCCAGCAGTACAAGGTGGCCTGTGGAACACAGGGGAAGCAAGCAAGAACTCCCCCATCCCGTTGGCAGCAAGCAGTAAGCTGTCATAGTGTCTCCCAGGTAACTTCACCCTCCTTTTAAATGTCTGTTAGCCAATCTGGTTCTCCAAACAGCCCTCCAAGCCCAGAGATGGGAGGCACTACTTCTTTCAGTGCCAGCGCTGGCATTGAAGTGTTTGCCCAAAGCCCTTCCATCGTGCCCAGAGCTGCTGCTGCAAAGTTTGCCTTTCAGGTGACACATCGGCCTTGATCACCAACTACTCTGATGCAAGAATAAAAATTACTTTTGTCCACGAGTAAAATTACATATATACGAAACAAATTAGAAGAAAACCTACTCAGGGTATCTTTTAAGCTACTCAACAGTTAAACACTGCGCACACAAACGCGCACACAGCGGCTCGCAGCCTCCCAGCGAGAACTACGCGCAGCATCGGCCCCTGGCCGACACCGGTTAGTTACAGAAGGCGGCGGGACGCGCTGCCTGCCCACCACGCCGCGCCCCTCGGCACCACGGCCCCGCCGCGGCCCGGGGCCGCCCGCCTTAGCGGCGGCTGCTGGCCCCGCAGCCCCCTCCCCAGCCCCGGGGCAGCCAGCCCGGGGGGGGGGGGGGGGGGGGGGGGGAGGGCCGGCGGCCCCTTCCCCGCGGCCCGGCGAGGGGAGGCGGCGGGAAGGCGTGGTCCCCGCCGGGGAGCGCCGCTCCCCCCAGCCGAAGGGAGCAGGACGCCCAGAGGGGGCCGGCGCGCAGCCCCGCTGGGGCACCAGGAGGCAGGGGAGCCCCGTCCTGGCTCTGAGGGGGCCGAGCGGGGCGTGGGGCGCGGCGGGAAGGCGGCCCCGCCGGCCCCGCTGCCCGCGGCGGAAGGGCCGGAGCCCGGGAGCCCCGCAGCAGCGGTGAGAAGTTGCCGGCGGGGCCAGGGCCGGGGCGGCGGGGCGCTGACAGCTGCGCACTCCCCAGACCCTCCCTCCCGCCGCCGGGGAGCGGGGCGGAGGCCGTCCCTGCCCGCTACCTTGTCGCAGTAGAGCCCCACGAGCTGCTTCATCCGCCAGTGCGGAGCCGAGAAAACATCCACCTCCTCAGGGAAAGGAGCCATGTTCTCCCCATAGAGCCGCGGCGCTAACGGCGGCGGTAACATCCGCCCCGCGCATGCGCGGCTGCGCCGCGGAGGGCGCCCCGCCGGCCCCAGCGCCGCGTGACGGCAGCCGCCCCGCGAGCATGCGCGGCGCCCCCACCCCTCCCGCGGGCGGCGGCGGCCTGGCCCCGGGCGGCACCGGGCTGGCACGGCGAGCGCGGCCGCCCCGCCGTTGTGCGCGGCCGGCAGCGCTCAGAGCCCAGCCCTGCAAAGTCCCGGGGGCGGGCGGGCAGCACCCGGGGCATGGCCGCGGCCCGTGGTGGCGGGCCCGAGGCCCACCAGGTGACTGGGCACGCCGGGGGCGCAGCGGTATTTGCGCCTTAAATCGGAAGGAATTGAGAATTGTGCGTTTACGTGAAGAAAACTCACTGCATCCAGATAAACTGAGGGGATGGCAGTGTGAAGAGCAGTGTCCGCTGTGGACCTGGTGTTTGCGAGGGAAGGCGCGTGATGTGCCCCAAACCAGGCTGGAGCCGCCGGGAATGTGTGACCGGCTGTTCCCAGGGTTTGTGCCAAATCAGCAGCGTTAAATGCTGCTTGTGTGTAACATCCAAGACAGAACGAGCAGGAACACCAGCCTTTGACGCTCAGCGATTAAAAAAAAGACTTGCTTATCAGACCTGAGGTTACACAACTCTTCTACAAAAGGTGTAACTGCCAGACAGGTGGTGAGGTGGAGTAAAGCTGTTGACCAGCATGGCGGTGTGGCGTAAATGTCCCAAAAATACATTGTCAGACACACAATAAACGCAACGGACCTTTCTGACTGAAACCTGTCCCTGTGCCAAAATCTGTGTTGCAGGTATTACATAGATCGCAAGCTAGCTAGTTTATGGATGTGAGCAATTAATTGTAAACAGACTGAAATTTTTCATGCAAAGCCATGCATACATTTTTAGTCCAGTATTCCTCAACATACTAATGCTTGGGAATAAAGTGCAAAACTGTTGCTGGTAAAGGCAGTAGACAGTGATTTAAGGAGAGATCACATTATGAGGGTTATCTAGATTACACTGTGCACATAATCTTTTTATCTCTTTAAGGAAATGAGGCTTAAGCAATTGCAGTATTGGCTGTTTTCCGTTCATCCTTTCCACCTCAAAGGACTTTCAAACACACTGGCCTACTTAGGCATATTTGCAAATGTGTACACGTCTTGGAAGGTTAATTTCATGCAACTTTGGGGCAAAAAAGCAGTTACACGTGAGAGAAGAAAAGGCGGGCAAAGCACAGGTGCCATGCAGCTGGCCAGCCACCACACGGTTGTATTTACCGCTTGGCTAGTAAGCCCGGCTCTGGCTTTGGGCTGGTGCATTTCTTGCACAGAGAGTGTATCGTAGCATACAAGGGAGCGGGTGAGACCTCGGGTTACTGCTGTAGGTAGAATTGTGCACTAAATACACAAACCATCAATAAACAATGTTTGGTGAATTTCATTGCTTACAGAGGAGCTTGTTAATGTGAACAGTTCCAAGGTCGTCTTTCCAGGCCTAAAGCATAGAGTCATACGCAATGTGGCATATTCTGGCAGCAGTTCATGCCTGAGTAATAATAGGGGATTAATATTCCCACCTGTAACACCACCTTTCTGCTGGAAGTTACCACTCCCATCTGATAGAAATGACAAGAGAGAACACGTCCTTTCCTCATCTTCCAGGGCTTCAGAACATAAACATATGCTGAATTTCGTGCTTGTTTGAGTTAATACTCAGTTTGTGAACTAGAGTATATTCAGAGCAGATATGCTGCCAATTTTGCTAACTCTGCTTCATGGACAATAACCTTTTCTCGGAGCGAGGGGCAGAGAGCAAGGGTCAGTGGTCTGTATCCAGTGTGAATTGCCAGAGCCTGGGAGGCAGGGTGGACAGCCTGTTTGTGGCAGTGAAGTACAATACTGTAAGAGAAAGTCCCTGATAATGGGATTAAATTACTGAATTTTTCATGGACGAGTTTAAGAGGAGACTTGGTCATTTTCTACAAGAATTTATATGGAGGGAAGTTTTCTGAGGGTAGAGTTCATTAACGTAACAGAACAAGACACAGCTCCAATGACTGGAAGCTAACGATACACAAGTTCAGGCCAGAGATAAGGTCTGACTCTTAAGTTTAGCCATCACGTAAAGTATTTAAATCAAAACTAAGAACATAAATTAAAAATGGCTGTGCTGAGTCAGGTCAGAGGCCCTGCTGGCTCAGTGTTGTGTTTTTAGAAGTGGCCAGTGAGGAAAGGGAGCTCCACAGGGGATGAGGTGGGGATCCCAGCAGTCCTTTGATTCATTTCCATTGCCTCTAAGGATCTTATGACAGATCGTCTCCTTTTTTGGACAACACCATGAGCAGCACCCACATCTTCTTCACAAAGCTGGTGAGTTCTAACCTGGTGCGTGCGTGGAGAAAAGCCGCAATGGCTCTATCTGTATAGAGAAATACAGATAAACTCTGTATCTATCTTTATGTTTTTTCAACTTCTATTTTAAGCAGAAGTTTTAGTCTTGAAACAAAAATCAGTAACAATTTCTGCCTTGTTCTATATAGACCGCATCAGTGATGGCTCTAGTTTCTGTTAGCCCTGAAATTACTGAACAAAATTTGGTTGCGGCAAAGCTGATAATAATAATAATAATAAAATGTTTACTTGCATGGATTATTGCACTCTCTAATCCTGAACCAAAGCAGTGACTTGAAACTGTTTAACATGCTCGTGCCCTATCGGCATGGCCTTGTTTCAGAGAAATAGGGAGAAAAAGCATCAGAGAAGTAGCTGAAGTACAGCATTTGCTGTGTTTCCACCATATAAAGCACAACATTGCACATCCATTTCTGGTTAAATCTGGCTTTCCTGAAGACTCTGCTGCAGGTAACAAACCAACTGGTTATTTTTGTCACATTTACAGGAGAAATCCATCATCAGCAATTTACTGGATAATTAGCAAGATTTTGCCTTCAGCAAAATCCATCAGCTGAGTACCAGTGCATCAATATAAGCATGACACTATATAAATAAGTACATAAATAATAAAGATATATATATTCACTGAGGCATGGAGCTTGTTTAATGGAAAAAGAAAAAGAGCCAGAATGTTCCTCAGAAATGAGTCCACTGGCAAATTACTCTTAAGGTTGAAAAAATACTTCTTTTTTTAAAAAGGGGGAAAAAAAGTAGTGTGGTTGTATTTGCAGCAGTGTATACCACAGAACAGTTACAGTGAAGATTAGATTAATTGATGCCATTTGATGATCTAACAAAGTGCTTAGGGAAGAGATGCTGGAGGAAGAATAAGAGTAAACAGAAGTTGAAGAGATTCCTTCAGTGCACAGAAAGTATGTCTGAATCCTTTTGGTTCTTGTTATGATTGATTCCTGCCTGCAGGGTGGTTTTGTTCATGTAGACTTTAAACATGTATCATCACACCAAAATGTTGCTGTCAGTATCCAGGGGAAAGCTGGGAAAAGGGCTGACGAATGTTACCCCTGTGCAATACAAGATCACCTGAGAATTTGTATATTTATGCAATCATTACCTGTATATTTCAGGGGTTTTTTTCTTGATATGTATTTCAGCATGTTTTTCAGCCATTAGAGAAATATGTGCAAAAAGTATAGCCTTTTTAAAATTAAAAGAAACTGGTCTGAAACATGTTACTTGCATGTTTTAAGCACCGTGATGTTTTAGAAAGGTGTAGCGTGGCCATGAATATTAAGCCGACCTAAGGCATTGTAAATACTGAAGTGCTACAGGCTTTTTCTCACTTCACGGAAATACATTGTAATTCTTCCCAGTTATCACCAGGTGGCAATACCGTGACCGTAAAAGTCTTATTTTTCTGAAGGGGCAACAGACATGAGGAAGTGATGTATCCCTGTGCTGCGATCGTTCCAGGAAACAGTTAGATTGCAGTCTCCAGCAAAGTTCAGATTACGGTCTAATTTCATCTTTTGTGTACAAAGCTATAGCCAGTATTGAAAATCTTAAACATTAGGCCTCCAGGTTTCCATTTAGATTGTCATTTAACACTGGTTTGGGGTTTTTTCTTTCTTTTTTTTTGAAGAACTTGGGTTGTCAAGAATTCATGATGAAAAGCCTTTTTCTGTCTGTCTTGCTAGTCTCTGTACTGTTTATGAACAGCTCAGAAGTGCAGGGAAAGAAATGGAAAGGCGAAGGTACAACGCTAAACCTGGAAAATATTGTCATCGGAAGATGCTATGACTATATTAGAATTGTGAATCCTGCTGTTGGGTAAGTTTTGCTTGTTTCTGGATTAGTTTTTTATGTTCTGTACAGAATGGCTATTCATCAGAAGCCTGATGTTTTGCTCCTAGCCATGAAAGCAATCCTATCAAAGCCAACATGCTTGTAGCTGTCTAGAAACAAAAAATGAACTTTGGTGGATGTCATTATAAAAATAGTGTAATTAAGGCTAGATTTGTAATCCTTCAACTTTTTATTTCACATTTCCCTCCCCACCCCACCCCCCCTGCCCTCCCCCACACTAGTGCCACAATATTCTGTAAGGAGAACAGCGTGCAGAAATGGTGGAGATAGTGTATCTGAAGTACCAAATCTCTGACAGTGCTCCTGGGAAGACCAGCTTTACTTCACATGCCTTGTATGTCAGGTCATGTAAAGAAGGAAAGCACTACACTATAGCTATCCTGTGGTACTGAAAGAGACTGTGTAGCTCATCCACCTGAAAAATCAGGTTAACCTGAAAAAAGTTATCAGCTGCTGAAGTATGATTACCATGAGCTTTCACTGAATTGTGTTAATTCCCCGGAACTGGAGGTTAAGTCAGACACTTGGTTAAAATGCCACTTTTTCTGTCTTCCTCACATTGTTTGGTCTTCAGTGAAAAGGAAAAAAGCCCTAAGAAGGACAGTCTCCTGGAGTTCAGTCCTTTATTCTGCCCCTAAATTTTTTCCTGATAGTTTGAAGAGGTATTTGCAGAGAGGACTTGGCAGGGTTCCTGCAGCATTGAATTGTGATCTTAAACGGGGTTAGATTGTGTTGCATAGTATCAGCAAGTATCACCTCCTTCCCCCAACCTCCCATTTTCATTTCCTGCTGCAAAAGAGGAAGATACAGGACTGAAAACAGGTTCACGGCTTTTAACAAAGGCAAAACAATATGTTTCTTCCTAATAACATTCCAAAGTTATCAGAAGTGTTTTGGTTCGTGTCTCCATGAATGAAAAAGATATCCTAATGCCAGCAACATGGTACTAAAATTTCAGCTGAACAATTCCGAGTTTGGCAGAATTATAAACAAGTCACAATGGAAGGTGCCAGTACACTTCTAACTATAGATTTCTACACACCTACAATATAATGTATAATACAAACTGTGAAAACGTAAATCAGGTAACAGTTGTGTAAGCATATGAAGTCTGGTCTTGCAGTAGGCTTTAGATAGGTAGAGTTCTTCTTGGAGTTAACAGATATCGCTTCATTTGTATCTGAAGCAGGACACTATTAATACAGAATACACTAAAATGAGCAACATAAAGGATGGTTACTGTGGAAATGCTAACTTCATTAACTGATTTGGGCTTTATATATAAATAAAATATTCTTAAAAGTATTTCTATGTCTATGTCTATATTTATGGCAGTTTTGTGGTCTAATTAATTCCTGTGACATTTTCACAACATAATTTTAAAATTGAGAAGTCTGAACACATTCTTCAAAGTACTCTTGCTCAGAATAGCATGAAGCCAGGCTGGACGTTAGGACTGCTTTCCTGAATTAAGGCCCAAAATGGCCTTGTAAAAAGAAGAGCTGCACAATTAATTTCATATTATGTGGTTTTTTTCTCTTTCCCTTAGGTCTATAAGCAAATAGTGTAATATAAACAAAATGGAAATTTCATATTGCACAGGTGCAAAACAGATATTCAAATTATTTATAACCCTTTCTGTTCATTGTCTGTTTCTTAATTGCCCCCAGGATAGCTTTTACAGAGACATAGCCACCTGGATAGGTTTTGCTTCTGAATTTATGTGCAAATAGAATAATTTTTTAAAAGTACTTTGCTAACAGCAAAGAAACTAAGAAGCTAGAAAGGCATGTCTTTACACTGCAACATACTTAAAGCATAAAGACGATTATAGAAAGGTATGCAAAATGTTCCCTTACTTTAAAACAGAACATGCAAAATAGTAGTTAAAAGGAGACATTTTACAAAATGTTATGGTTATATAGAAGTGAGAGATTTAATTTTCTAAGAGGAATATGCTATATAACACAAATATTCCTCTAGTGCATATCCCCCATATTTCTTTATTTGAACTATATAATGGAAGATTGTAGAACATAATTTTTTTGGAGTGACTACTATGAAATAAATCTAATACACCTTATTAGTGTCTGTTGAGTTTGGATGGAATTGCCCTGAACTATGGTCCTTCCCTTCCCTACTCTGTAGTTTCAAAAAGTATTTTTATGAGCTAAGAAATTTTGAGTAACAGAGCAGAATAATCCTTTTGATTTACAAGCTGTTCAAACCTGGGTGAGAAGACATGAAGAAAAAAAAAAAATGCAGTATGTGAATTAACCAGAAAATTACTTCTGGATTCAACTGTCAAGAATGATATTAAGAGTTCAGTTGATAATAATTTACAAGTACTAGCATGAATAAGTTAGTGTTTACAGTAGACAGCTCTTTAGCAGAATGAGACAAGTATATAGAAAGTTAGAAGCTGAAGTTTAACAGCTTGATATCAGTAGTAAGGTGCAAATATTTTTATCACATAAGGCTATTTAAGCATTGGAACTACGAATCGAGGGTCATATTACATTACTGAGGATTTTCAGATCAAGATCCCATATTTGCTTACAATACATTGGGGTTTTTTTATACAGTTGGAAGCATAACCAGAGATTGCTGTAAAAATCTGGTCAGTTTCCTGCATGGGAGCTGTGTAGCTCATCACAAGGGGTCCTTTAATTTTAAATTATCTGTGACATTCAGCATCACAGAGCAGCCCGTTAAAGAATTTCGTTAGGAGAAGCGCCCCCAGAAACCCTGCTGTCTATGGACGACATCAAATGAGCAAAACACTGTAATGGCAAAGTTTGGTTTACTTGCCTGGACTACTGTTGTTCAAGCTACAGCTTTGCAATTACAGCTGTTGGCGTTAGGAATGCCGTATGCATATAAAATACACTATTCTGTTTTGCACAGTGTTTCTGGCATAAACATTGGCACAGCGTATGAGGGGAAGGTACTGTGGAAAAGTGGTGAAAGAAGCAATTCCCTTTTTAATTACTCCAGGCAGGCTCAGAGCTGTGACAGATGAGATCCTGCAAATCCAGAGAGATAAAACACTTCCAACCCTAGATGGCCTGGCCTGGCCTTCTGCAGGAGATTATTGTCCCCAAGGCAGAGCTGGCAGAAGGGAACTATCGAAGTGCACAGCCTAGCATCTTATTTCAGGCCCCCCTTCACAAGCAGTTTGAATGTTGAATCCTAACAGCATTCTTGTAGCTCCTGCACAGTGACAGTACATGTACCACATGGTCACTATACTCATTCCAGCGAGGTAAAACTGCATAACCCTAGGGCCTATATACACAGAAGAAATGTCTTGGTCAAAACCATTATTCTACCATCAAAACTTTTTAGTAACTCCTCCTGCATTGAATCTAACATTTTAAGACTAATTTTACATTCCAGTAGCTTTGCACATTTACCTACGCTTTAATTGAAATGGCTTTTTGAATCTGGAAAATTTCAAAGCAAGCTGTTTTCTTTAGTATTTTTACAATGCTGGATAGTGATCTCACTGTGTATACTGTACCTTCTTGATTTACTTCTAATTCCACATTGTAAATCCTAATATTTTCATTGCTACTTCTTAATCTCCTGCTGTTAGGAGTCAGGAAAAGACAGGATCTATATGCTCTCCTGGATTGCAAGTTTTCTACCAGCCTGACTTCAGTTCTCTATCTTAACCTTGTAGGGGTTTTAATTTGGGAATCTGAAGAAGTTGGGAACAAATTACTTTCATGCTCTGCTTTGAAAAAACAATTCTATTTGTTTGTTTCAATGATTACAGTGAGAAGAATTGTTCAGAGATATGGGAAGCGTTTAAAAATGCATTTATTAACAAGGATCCTTGCAGCATTCTACCTAAGGACTATGAATTATTTATCAACCTGTCATTGCACGAAATTCCACCTAACAAGGTAATGATTTTTGATGTTGAGTTAACAATCCTGTGATATCCAGCAGATTTTCCATGACACAGTTCAAAACTGACCGAGAGTCATTCTGTGGCTGACTCAGGATGTATTATTTTTGGCCTGTCTGTAGTTTACAAACTAAGCTCAGGCTTGATGGCATTTTTCAATGTGTTTGACTGCATTTATTTTTTTGCAGTAACTTCTCAGCACATTCTTTATTTTCATACCACAGTGCCAGGAGCTCTGTTGTAGTGCCTGGATTTCTACTTTTTCTCAAGTTAGGTGCCCTGCCTGCAAAGACTTTGTCTGCTATCACCTTTTGCTTCCACTCCTCACAGCCAAGTCTCAGGGCAATGACATGTTAAACATTGACATGTTAAACAAGCATCAGCAGAAATGAGATAGGATGTCATTGCATGCTAGAAAAAGTAAGGGTTTGATGTGCTGGCAGCTGCAGAGACGTGAAAGTGCAAAAAAGACAGCTCTTCATGCCGTCATATCTCATCAGAATGTGTGCTTTGGCCTTTTCTAAAAGGTTGTGCTTTAAAGCAGGTTTTCCTCTAGCACAATTACTCCTTATTTCTAAATGATAAAAGCTAAACCAACAAATAATCCCGTCAACACAGCTTAATTCATGAAAGATTTTTTTCAAACACAGAAATAGAACTAGACAGATGATTTTTCCACAACATAGCAGTGTGAAAGAATTCTGGTAAAATATACATGGCTTATAAATATGTGTCATCCCTTTTTCTCCCTTTTCCTAAATTTGTCTGCTGAGAAAGAAGAAGCTTGGCCTAACTATATTTAATATAGGCTTATATCAATTACCATGGTATGAATGCCCCTCAAGCCTCTAGTGGCCAGAGCACCACTGAAAAAAAACCCCAAACCCCAACAAACTTTGTTCCTCTAAAGAGACAGCTAACATTGGTGGTTATTAGCTTGATTTTGAAAGAAATACCAAAGCATGTTTTAAACTGTTTTCAACACCCCATAATCTCATTGTGCCCATGCCCAAGTGATGGTTCATTTCTTCTCTTTTTTTTTTCCTTTTTTTTTTTTTTTTTTAATATAGTCTCTCTTCTGGGAAAATAATCAGCTGCTAGTCAATAGCTTTGCTGGCAGAGGCCGTCGCTACATGTCTCTGGCTGATACTCTGTTTGGCTTCTTTGGAGATTTTCTAAACTGGTGTGGGCAGGAAAACAGCGCTGGTAAGGTGATGAGTGCTATATTAAACATCTGTCTGTAAAACCATAACGGAGACTGACTGCTGTGTTCTGGAGGAGCTAATTTTACTCTCGCCCCATGAAGGGGATAGCTTCACTGTCTCATTTTCTCCTGTTTTCTGTGAATATTTAACATTGCAGTCAGGGAACCACACAGTGAAATCTAAACAGTGCTGCACAGGAGATAAATTTCCTTCTCAGTCCTCTGAATGTGGAGCTTTTTGCATCCCAGATACAGAGTTAGAGCCGTTTCAGCCAAATTATTGAATACACAGAATGTCACTGTTTGTGTAAAATGCAAAGGATGGAAAATGATCAGCTTTCAGCGTTATGTCAGACCATCTTGTATGTTCAATGAGTAACATGCAGATATGTTTAACTGCTTTCTAAGGTCACTGTTTATGATCATTATCATCTCTCTAATAGCACAAATCACATGTCTTCCTACAGCACTGGACTATGAATCCTGCCCTACCACAGAGGAATGTGAAAACAATGCAGTGGAATCTTTCTGGAGAATGGCCTCAATCACTGTAAATACTGCATTAGTGCTGACTTTGTACATTAATGTGTGTGTCCTGGGTGTTTCAGGAAAACGTTGCCAGATCAAAACAGATTTAAGTCTGTAACTGTGCTAGATTATTTCCTCTGATACAAATACACTCTTTTAGACTGGGTACAGTGCTTTAGCAAGAGGAATCTAACTTTCATCTTAGCTACATAATGTGTTAAAATTCTGTGTCAGCTTTGTTAATATATATTAAGCATGTAATAAGCACAATAAGCACACTAGTTGCCTACAGAATATGGTCCTAAGAGACATTTGACAGCCTTGGTGGAAACCCTTTATTCACAGATCAAACCCAACACAATGTGCCAAAATGCTTTCTTCCTATGCTGAAGAAACTATTCATAGGTGTGAGAAAATTGTTTGAGAAGATGCACTGAATTCATGCACTGGCTATTTAGCTCTTGTTCTCCTTCTTGCAGTGACCTGCTAGTGTGTTACTTTGGTATTATTTTCACAGTTCTGATATTCTTCTTGGTAAAATTTTTCCTTGGTCATTGTTGCTTGAAATACAATACTGTCATATAACAAATCTGTAAGATGAGTTCTGAAAGAAATTGTTATGTATTGCAGTATGCACAGCACAGTTCTGGGGTGATACATGTATTGTTGAATGGTTCTGCAGCTGGAGGAGCCTATCCAGACCCAGGGTAAGAAAACTGAATTATTTATGTGTGCAAGGTCTGATGCCTGCTAAAAAAGGGTCAACAAGTTGTTTGGGTCTTCTGCTGCACAAAGCATGGGAAGTATAGCTGAAAGAGCCTGTTGCATAAAAGTCTGCTGAGTTGTGGGGACAACTGTAATTGTCCCCAGCTGTAGGAATTAACATGAAATGTGTTGAAACAATCCTTTTGACTCCTGCATTTCACAAACTGCTGTGACAAGCAGGATATATGCTCTTTGAAAGCAGCCTTCAAGTCAGCCAACATCCTGCAGCAAAATGTGTGTCCTCAAAAAGATAAGCGTTACACAATTTCTATTCAGGAAGTCTCCAAAGAGAGGCTATTGTTACAAGGAGTGTAGCTTGTCTCCAGCCTAGGAGCAAACTTGTGAAGTTCTATAGGGAAAGTGCTTTGTCCTGCTATTTCTCCATGACCAAGAGAGGAGGCAGTTTGAGATCCATCATGGTTTAAGAAAGCAAAAAAGCTTGTTGAGAAGGATAACAGCAAGGATTAGCTTCCTCTTCTCCTCATTCCCTTATATATTAAGGATAGATATACTTTCCCTGATTTACAAGGGTACCACTATACAGAGGTTCATCCAAGCCTATATTTAAAATTTATTGTAAAAGTACATCCTTAAGAACTTTTATGTAACATGTGGCTGTAGTGACAGTACCTTTGATGAAAAATACAACTGTCCTTACCTCAGCAACTGTCCTGTCCAAGGCAGCTAAAACCCGCCATATTTTACACATCCATAAAACAAATCCTCCTCCTGTGTACTCACTGAGGACTAAGAGTGATCATTAGAAAGTGAATTTTATCTCCAGATAGGAGAGAAACAAGAACCATATGTTCCAAAACACCTACTACCTACTTACCTCTGTCCCCTAAAAGGTCCGTCTCTATACACGTCTTTCAGCTATCGAGAAGACTTACGTGGTCTCCTTGGTCAGGTGGTCAGCTGGGATCAGGTCTTCTGCAGATGATAATAGCTGGCAGCAGGTTAATGACCAGAATCCAATGTAGATTCCTTATATCAGAAACGGATACCTTATTTCTGTTAATTTACAGATTCCTTATTTCAGAAACCTCTTACACATAAATTCATTCTACCACTTCCCTGAATTGCCTGTCTGGAGGTATTGTGACCAGTGAAATCTCCACCACTGGAACAAAGCCTGCCAAGAAAAAAATACAAAGTCAGTTAATCCATCTATTTCCTTGGCTGGGTATTTTCAGGTCCATTTATGACTGAATTTGTTGAAGAGGTCTTGTTTGAAAGAGGCTTAGGGATGAATAGTTGATAGCAGAAGGTAATCTGAAACATCTGTCTGTCTTCCCAAACATCTCTCTGGTCTGTTTTCAAGAATTTCAAAGCCACTTCCAAAGTTTATTCATGGCACGGGGGTTGGAACTAGATGATCTTTAAGGTTCCTTGCAACCCAAACCATTCTATGATTCGATTATTTAGTTGCCATTTTATTATCTTGGTTTAATTGTTATTTAAATACCTATCAAAGTCAATTTACACAAAGTAATAAAGGGGAAGATTCCCTAGCCTAGGGATGGACATATCTAGAAGTTTCTCCCTTATGATCTTATATATCTTAGACAAATACTTCACGTTACTGTGATTTGTGACCTAAAAATATATTTGTCTTGTGGCTGTTATTTTTTTATTTAAAGCAAAATTGTAATTGTGTCTAAAAGCAGTAACCACAAAAATTACCTTTTCTTTTACTAAGTATCAAATGCTTTTTGTTTTGTTTTTGCATTTTTTAAAGACCACTTCATTCTGGTTCACCTCTAAGTTGTGCCTTCTTTTAGCTGAGCCCCTCTAAGCTGAAGAATATGAAAACAAAATTTATGATTAAATGCCTTTGACCTTTGAAGACAGACAAGACACTCTGAATGTGAATCACATTTTTCTACTCTGTGTTGAGTCTGATTGTAACCAGAAGTTATAAATGTATAATTGAGCAAGCCCATACCCTACAGCAGGATCAGAGCCTTCATTAATACAAAAGGGAAAAAATTTGTTAATTTTTCATGTTCTTTATAGTTCTAAAAAATTGTTTCTTGCAATAGTTTTTTTGCAGATTATGAAATACCTAATCTCCAGAAAGACAAAATCTCACAAATTGTCATCTGGGTTGTGGATGATATTGAAGGACCAGATATGTAAGTTACATTTTATTTGTATTTAATTTCTCCTTTTTGGACCTGTCTTTAAAATTTCACCTTAGCTGTCTGATTATATTTGCATAGCAATTAAACTAAAAATATTTTAGTTTCAGAAAGCATTTTAGATGCTTTCACTAACAGAGAAGGCATACCCTGCCATTCCCAAAGACTACAGGAATACCAGAATTAGACAAAGTATAAATAAATTTTAACATTAGGTCTGGTATCCACTCTTGGTTAGATGTGCGTGTGGATCTCAGACCTTGAGTGAACATATAGCATGTACAGTTTTACTAAGAAATGTTTCAATCTGAATTTCTGATTAAATGCTGACATGGAATATTTCTTTTGCCTTGCCATATGCATTCTTTTCGTTTTCACCTACCTTAACTGTTTGAAAATTAGTGGAAACAGAGAAATACCATGCGGGGGTCTTGTTTACTCTTGATACTTAAAATGAATCCAATAATAAAATTCAGGCTTTAGAAAGGTCTAATTTTGATATTTAAAATTAATTTAATTAAAATGATAAAAATTTTCAAAAAAGCCCCCAAAAACCCAAACAGATAAATAAACCAAAACAAAACAGATGACTCCAAACAGCATAGCCTGTTAGTAAATACCATAGACCAAGTAAGTTTTCAACAGAAACATCATCGAAAACGGACTTTGAAGTTAAAAAAATGAAATCATTAGTCCTAATTTCTGATTAAATTAACTAGGGACTGATTAAAGGAAGAATTAAATATTTTTTTCATTATAGCTTTTGTGAGGATCCCTGCAAATGTACATAGATGAATCAGGGGTAGGGGAACCCCAACCATCTGCAAGGTCCCTATAGTTCAGCATAACATGGTGGTACTTCATTGGTCTTAAAACTGGCCTGGGTGAAGAGTGCCAGAGAAATGGACTCAGATGTCACCATACCCACCACTGGTGGCTGAATCCCTGGTGTCATCTGCACTTTTAGGAGCATGAGGCTTCTGTTCTTGCTTCAGTGTTTTTTAGTTGCATCCATTCATTTTGTGTCATTTCCCTTTTACATTTTGTCTCTTCTCTTTTCTATCTCCTTTTGCTTTTCTTTCATTAAATTTTGGCATGGCCCACCCAGACCACATATTTCATCATATGCTGTGGAGTCTACAAAACATAGTTCAGATTAGCATTTTTCAGCCTTTCTCTTTACATCAGAGAATCATACCCTTTTAGAAAAAAAAAAAATACAGCTCACCTTTGCAAAAGTTGCCCATATTACAAAGAAAAAATCAGACAACCACTGAATGTTAATGGATGCATGGGAATATTTGTGTGCTTTTATTAATTGCTTTTTACAATGATTTTGTTAGTCCTCATATTATTTCTTTACTCATTAATATTTACTAAACAATGTGTAAGTAGCACTGGCCTTAATACTTGATGTTGGTGTGAGTCTGAGAGGTCTCAGTAGGTTCTGTATTGTGCTAAACTTTCTTTTGCTAATTGGGCCACAAATTAAAAAAATCAGTGCTAGGCACAGAAGCTGCATTTAGGATTGTTTCTGGTTTCTTCTCTCTCCTTGCGTTTTTTTATTTTTCTGTATTCAAGACAGAGAACAAACTTCTAACAAGAAGAATAATTCCAATTTATTATAACCAACTTATTCTGTAAAGACAGCTAGCATCACCTTTAGCACCACCTAAATAGTGGCCAAAGAGTATTACAAATGAAACAGTTATTATTTTAGAAAATTATTTAGCTCTTTTTCTGTTTGTCAGTGAAATATTAAAGGTGAGAATATTGGTTAATAGAATATGCAAATGCTACACTGGCTGAAGCCAATCTTCTAGTCTCTGCAAACTGAGTATAAAATGTTAAATGACTGTAAGCAAATGAAGCATTATAAATAGTGATGTACACCAGTTTTCTGTAGGTTTTAAGGAATATAGAAGAGGCAAAGTAATAAGGGTTTACTTTACTAATTCCATCAGGTTCTGTGAAAGGAAATTAAATAATAAAAGACTTGCAATAGTATTAATATCCTTTCTTACAGAGAATCCTGTGGAACTCATAGTGTAAAGATACTAGAAAACAGGCTGAAAACCCTTGGTTATGACGTCACCTGCACTGACAATTACAAGTAAGTGAAAATCCTTCATTAATATGGTGTATTTAGAGAAGGACCCGATCTATTTTAAATTGTTTCTTACCTTCCAATACTTAATTGCCATTAATGTTGTGTCTTCAGTAAGAGGGGTGTTGGAGGGATGATGTCACATTTTTCAAACTTAGCATTTTTCACCTGTGAATTGAGTGAAACACTACACTGTATTGTATAATTAAGTGGAATATTATACTTACCCATTGTCAGACACAGAATATGGCGGCGTGTGTTCCATTTCACTCTAAAATCTTTATTCGGATTGAAAATCTAAATAACAGAAAAAACTACTGTTGAATATCTGCAGAATTACTAGTTATTCACAGTAGTATTCACAGCTCTAGTGATTCACAAAATAGGTTGTGGGATAAATATAATTGAAGGGAAGCTTTAGGCACGGTAATACTGTTGACTTTGTTTCATTTGTTTTTTTTCATTTGTTTTCCTCAGTTTTCTTCCTGAAAGATGCTGAATAAAATTGTATCTTTACAGGTCTGTAATGCTCTTACTCTGCCTGGATTATCCTGATGATTCTAAGTGTACCCTTTCATCGTAAGTAAAAGGAATCCAGTCCATCCTCAATGTCATTACAACCAAATAAATAATGCAGAAATCAACAGTTCAACAGATTCCACCTCTATCATCTATTATATATCACCCATGCGCAATATACTTATGCTGGAATTTATTACTTGCTGTGTATTAAGTAAGCAGTTTCTATCTACAAATATAGTGCAAAATAGTCTGTGAGCACCTGCTGTTCAAAATCAGGTTTAATATACAGTCACCTTGTATATCAATGATAGTATGAATGAAGTTTGTAACTATCAGTGTTCTGATGCAAAATCTATTACAAATTTGAAATTGCTTTCATTGGCATTCTTCCTTGAATAATGAAATTGTAGGACAAATGACAACAGATCTAAAGGACATTTCTCCAGCTACTGGAACTTTCAGCTCCAAATTTTGAGAAAGTTTTTTTTTTAATCTTCCATTTTGTGTGTAAACCCAATTTCTATATTTTAATGTATTTACCTTAGGCCGCCTGTAGGTTATCTGCAGAGAATGCAAATTACATCTGAGATACTCCTTTCTTACAAGCATCACTCCCAGACTAAGCTTTAATAGTTTCCCTTCCTATTCATGTTTTTCTTTATTCTATAAAGAGGTTTAAGTAAATTTATGATGTATTTCAGTGAATTTACAGTAAAGATGGCTGTTTTCAATTGTGGCTAAGTGTCTTAATCTATATGCTGTTGCATGTATAGGTACATATAAGGTACTCAAATACCTGAATATGAAAACTTCCTCACAGTTTGGAAAGTTGCAGGATACATAGATGCATAAGAGTTGTTCTCTGCATAATCCAGACATTTGGCCACATGGAATCGTGGAATGATTTGAGTTGGAAGGGACCTTAAAGATGATCTGCTTCCAACCCCCCTGCCACGGGCAGGGACACCTTCCACTAGACCAGGCTGCTCAAAGCCCCATCCAGCCTGGCCTTGAACACTGCCAGGGATGGGGCATCCACAGCTGCTCTGGGCAACCTGTTCCAGTGCCTCACCACCCTCACAGTAAAGAATTTCTTCCTAATACCTAAACTAAATCTAACCTCTTTTAGTTTAAAACCATTACCTCTTGTCCTATCACTGCAGGCCCTACTATAAAGCCTGTTCTCATCTTTCTTATAAGCCCCTTTTAGGTACTGGAAGGCTGCTATAAGGTCTGTCTGGAGCCCTCTCTTCTCCAGGCTGAACAACCCCACCTCTCACGGCCTGTCTTCATAGAGGTGCTCCAGCCCTCTGATCATCTTTGTGGCCCTTGTTTGGGCTCACTCCAACGGGTCCAGGTCCTTCTGCTGCGGGCCCCAGAGATGAACGCAGCACTCCAGGTGGGGTCTCACAAGAGTGATGCAGAGGGAGAGAACCACCTCCCTCAACCTGCTGGTCAGGCTTCTTCTGATGCAGCCCAGTACCCAGTGGGCTTTCTGGGCTACAAGCACCCATTGTGAGGCCGTGTTGAGCTTTTAGTCCACAAGCACCTCTAACTCCTCCTTCTCAGGGCTGCTCTCAATCCATTCTCTGTTGATCGCCACAAGGTTCACATGAGCCCACCTCTCAAGCCTGTGAAGGTCCCTCTGGATGGTATCCCCTCCCTCCAGTGTGCCAAATGCACCACTCAGCTTAGTGTCATCAGCAAACTTGCTGAGGGTGCACTCAATCCCACTGTCCATGTCACTCACAAAGATGCTGAAAATCTATCTCCTACTGTCCTTTCTGCCTAATTCAAACAGCTGCAACTCTTTTGTATTTTAATACTTACGTAATACTGCAATGATAACTTCTTCTATGAAAAAACTGATTTTGTTATGGCAGCAGAGAGGTGGGACTCCTGCTTGCCTGCCTCTGGCTCTGTGGCAGAAATGCTTCATGCAGTGCAGAAAAGGCGTATATCACTTTCTGCAGCATACATTCAGTTTTTAATACACCCTTTTGGAGAAAGTGAGAATTCTCTGTTCCTGCCGATCACTGAAAGCTTTTACTCAACCTGTCATGCAACAACATTATTCTTACATTCAAATTACATCCCAGCACCAGCTTATAACTGTGTGATGAAAACAGTGGCATTCTAGGTATCACTGATAGCTCCAGACTCCTAGGTAGTAGATCACGGAACAGGCTTTCTGTTCTGTTAAAGCATTTGTTTGTTACTAGATACCACTTGCATGGTGAATTAAAGGTAGGGTTTCCTTGTTCTGCCAGTAAATGGTAAGGTTTTTGTTCATGTGTGAAAATAAAATACAATTGTCCTGTGCAAATCTGCAGCTGTGAATGTGGTGACAATATTAACAAAAAGGAAGAAAATGCTCTTTACAGGACTTTAAAAAATATAATATTGTGAACTCTTAACAGAAGATTTTTCTCTTCTCCACGTTTTAAACCATTTCCCTCAAAATTCTGTGATGTGAGTACATTCCTCAGCTGAGAAAACCGGAATAAGAAGGCTTTTGGCTTTTTTACTGGCTTTTTCCAGTATTACCATATAGTGCTTGCAGTACGTAAGCAGGGGAGCAGCCACCCCTTCCTTTCCATCCATGTCAGTACTTAAATTAATATGATCACTAGCATATTCTAAGCACCAGTCTCATACTCTCCTGGGGTAACTACTAAGCAACCCACCATTAATCTCCTTCTTTAGGAAAAATTTCCTTGCTTCTTCCCTTCCCGAGCCTTCTATTCCATCCCGTATGTATGGCAGTGTGATAGGCCTGATTCACTTCATATCTGTACTATCCCTAATCAAGACAGAGCTTCCCAATCTGAATGTTATCATTGCCTCTCCCTGAAATTGAAGTAGCTAAAATACTTCAAGCCAATGAGTATTTACGGTCTTCCCCAAATCACTTACTTCTCTGCAGTAACATCTCCATTGAAATTAGCTGCCCTTTCAGAAAGAGCCTTAAGCAGATATATATAAATTATTTGATGATTATCTTCTACATCTGTTTTCTCCATGGATGGATCCCTGCTCTCTGATAGTCCATTAACTGACACGGGAACAGTTTGGTCAGTAGGGGTATCAATATTAAGAGTGTGTATGTGTTAGGAAAAGGTTTTCTTTCAGAGTGTGTATGCTTAGTGTACACTCCGTGTTCATATTCCCATAATAAATAGTGAGACTAGGTATGCAGCCTCTGTTGTGTCCCCTTTCACAGTGGCTGTTTGCTGTTACAAGACAGATAACTGCCATCTCTGCATCTGGAGAAAAACGTCCTGAGCCCAAAACCACCAGGGTTGTGCAAGTGACTTTTTTTTGTCACCGCAACTCCTGTTACATTGGCATACCAAAGGAGAGGGCTGTGTCAGGGTAGCAGAGGGATGGCCTAGAAGGTGCTGTAATGTACTTGGGGCTTCTTGGGTGGTGACAGAGTCCTTAACTCCTCTCCAAACTTGAACTGTGTTCCTGCCGAGTCAAAATTTGAACGGGCTTGTTGACAGTTTGAAAAAAACTTGTAAGTAAAAAAATAGCCACTAGATGGCACAGATGACTTACAAACATAAGCAGAAAGGACGCCAGATGCAACCTACTAGCAGCGGTATTTATTACTTGCATTATTGCAATGTCAGGGAGACTTAGAAGTGGATCTGGATAGTGTTGTATCAAGTGCTGTAAAATACATATATAGAACTCTAGGATCGCTGCTCTCTAGAAATGCTCTATACAATCTCAAGCATAAGGCCAGAGACAGTAAATGGATGTGGAGAGACAAGGAGGCTTAGGTATTAAGGTAGAATGGAGTGCTGCCAGGGTTTTGAAGGTTTTGAACAGATACGCTGTTTATAACATCATGACAGCCAAAAGGAATCTGGTGGCAAGCTCTTATATTGAAACTTCTAGCTTAGCACTTGGACTGCAAACTTCACCCTTGGCAACAACCCCCTGATACTTAAAAGAATCCTAACTCAGCTCTGTGCTGTGAACATCCTGTTTGTTTTCTTTTCCTCAGATCTGCACCAGCAGCACAAAGAGGACCTGTATCTTCAGACAGAAGAGGCAGCTGGAACAAGCTCATGATTGTTTCTTTTGTAGGCTTTTTGTTCAGATTTGCTTTAGTGTACTAAGTTAATCAACTGAATCCACACTCTGTCTTAGCTGGCTATAAATTTGGCTTCAACTAATTTCTGTCTGCAATTTCGCCCTACTTCTGGGACTGAGAAACCTGCATATTAAACCCCTGCATACTTTTATCTAGATACAAACTACTTTTAGTATCAAAAATTGTTCTACTGCTACTACCCTTCATTTCCTTTTCTTGACTAGAAATCCCTTGCTATTTCCTCTTATCCTTATTCTCCACAATTAAACTGAGAAGACTTCCTGTACACATATTTCAGAAAGAAAAGTGAAGCTATGCCTGTCATACATCTCTACACAGCTTACTTTTTTGTAAAAACAGTCCTAGCGTTTGGCCTTGGAAACTGTCTGATTATTGTGTTTTGGCAAGGGGAAATACAAATTCAGATGGCAGGGAGCTTAGATTTCTCACTTGGTACAAAACGGAATAGGTGAGACAGTGGAAAAATGAAACTCATTTTCATAAGTGGTCCAATACATGGGGCAGACTTACCTGAAACTATCATACATCGAGATTCTGGCTTGTATACTCACATACACTATTTATCACATATCGATTGCTTCATCATCCACATGGCTGTTCCTCAGCTGGCTGTTTCCTGGCCACTGGATAGCCAATAATCAGGAATACCAGGTCCAGAAGGTTCCTCAGGTTTTCCACCATAATATGATGGTTGATCACCATGATGTGATTTAGGGCCTATCAAATTCAGACAAAAACCTGCCAAGTCAGACATCTGCCTGCTTGCAGTGAACTCAGCATGCTTCAGAATATATTGAGAGAGCAACTGCCATTTTGAAGGTCTCTTGAGTTACTTTTGTAGATTATCAAAGTGTTTCAGCTAGATGCTCCTCTAAACCACCAAGGCATCCAGCTAACAAGATGACACATAAATCTTTGGAAAAATGTAGTTGTTCTTCTAGAAAAACAACTTTAAGTAGAGTTTTGTTGCACATTCTCTGTTAGCTTCTGTATTATTTATTTGTTTCTATTAGCTGGTTGTCAAGAAGCTGGGATAAGACGTTCCTGTTATCTCAGTGCATCTGATTTAGGACTCCAAAGTAGGTTTACATCCTTTCAGTCCCTGGTACAACTGTATCATGTTGTATGTTTGAAAGATAAAATATCTAAAATGTGTTGTTGTTGCTTATTTGTCTGGCTTCCATTCCTGTAACAGTCTTCAATTTGCTTTTATTGCAAATCCCTTTACGTTACAGACATAGTTGCATTTGCCTGTGTCACAGCTGGGTTTAGGCTCCAGTCTGAAGGTTTTTTGTGTCTGTTTCAGACACTTGCAAAAGTACTGAAATCAGAAGTTACAGACTTTTGAAAATCTGGGGTCTAATATGCCTCAAAATTGTTCCCTACCTATGCTGAAACACTAGTCCTTAAGTTCCTTCAACATCTCATTTTTGTTGTCCTTAGCAGCAGCTGCCAGAATAGAGGTATCTGTTTGTGACACCCACAGCTCAGATAACTAAACCCAAGCAATTTTGCTCAGTCTTCTAGTTGTCCACAGCAGATCACATCGTGACACATTCTGAAGCGCAGGCTGTAGAGATAGTGCGTATGAGGCTCACAGATAGGTGTCTAAGCCATCGTTTGGTCTAGTGTTGTCCTACCCGCTGACCTGTATATGATAGTGTGTGTGGGATTCAGAGGAAAGCATAATACCATCAACTTTATGGGCCGTGTGCCTCTTAGGCAACTTCCGTCCAGAAGCCAAGTACCCTAGTTGGCCAACTTTAGCTTTCCAGCCTGTGAAAGCTTTGCAGCCTCAGGATGCAACCCAGTCCAGCAGCACAGTCAGTGCTGGCCATTACATAGGATACCAAACACACTATAGGAAGTTCTAAATAATTCTATTAAAAAAAAAAAATAGTAAAATACAAAGTAGAATAGATAAGATTCAAACATTTGAGGTTATTTACTGCTTAACCTTATATCAAGAACAACACACTCAGAACCCTCTTGCAGTGTTTTCTTATTTCTCTTTCCTGTTCCTGTCTCTTTTTCCATTACTTCAACTTGGTAGCAAATCCAATTTCCAGTATCTTTTGAGTAAAGTGTCTCAAACTTCCTGGAAAAGCTGAGGAAGACCTGTAAAGATTTTTAGCTCACCAGCCAATATAGCTGGGAAAATAAAGAAGGCAAAGTTTTAGATGCATAGACTTCCTAAGATCTTAAAGGCAGTAAATTTCAAACTGAGTGTGGATCACTTGTTGTGCGTTTAATCTAATTGTTTTAATCTGTGCAAAAGAACAGTGTGACTGGCACCTTGAAAGCAGAGGGGCAGAAGAAGTGTCAGAAGAAGGTCATTTGTTACTCCCAGAAGGAGGGAGAGACTCACTCACTCAGGCACACACTCAGGCACACTCAGGCACACACTCACTCAGGCACTCAGGCTCATACTCAGGCGCACACTCACTCGGGCACACACTCAGGCACACACATCACTCAGGCACGCTCAGGCACACACTCGCTCAGGATCACACTCAGGAACATACTCAGGCAGACACTCAGGCATTCACTCAGGAACACACTCACTTGGGCCCACACTCACTCAGGCACACACTCACTCAGGCAGACACTCTGGCACATGCAGTCACTCATGCACACAGACACTCAGGCACACACTCAGCCTCACACTCAGTCAGTCACACACTCATTCAGGCACACACTCACTCAAGCACTCACTCAGGCACTCAGACACTGAGGCACACACAGTCACTCAGACACAGACACAGGTACACACTCAGGCACTCACTCAGGCACACACTCAGGCACACACTCACTCAGGCACGCACTTATTCAGGCACACACTCACTCAGGCACACACTCACTGAGGTACACACTCAGACACACATTCAGGCATTCACTTTGACTTTGTCTTTCCTTTTTTCTTTCTTTCTTTCTTTCTTTCTTTCTTTCTTTCTTTCTTACATGCTTTCTTATTCCTTCCTTCCTTCCTTTCTTTCTTATTCCTTCCTTCCTTCCTCCTTCCTTCCTTTTTTCCTTCCTTGCTTCCTTGCTTTATTTATTTATTATTCCTTTCCTCCTTCCTTCCTTTCTTTCTTTCTTTCTTTCTTTCTATCTTTCTTTTTTATTCCTTTCCTTTCTTCCTTTCTTTCTTTCTTTATTTATTATTCCTTCATTCCTACCTTTCTTTTTTCTTCCTGTCTTTTTCTTCCTTCCTTTCTTTCTTCCTGTCTTTTTCTTCCTTTCTTTCTTTCTTCCTTCCTTTCTTTCTTCCTTCCTTTCTTTCTTCCTTCCTTTCTTCCTTTCTCTCTTTCTGTGGAAGTCTGCACAGCTTAACCACAGGGCCCTTTTTCCTTTCTGTGCCAGAAATAGCTGCCAAAAAGGCTGTGTTCACTTGGGCTGTATAAAGAAAACTTCAAACGAAACTTCCAGCCATATGGCAACAGGTCAGGAGGTGATATTCGGCACACCAGTTTAAATTCAAGGTAGTTCACTGTGTTGTTTCACCAGGTGCAGCAGGCTTCTGTGAAATGCATTTTTTGCAAGGGGCTGTGCACTGCCAGCTCACCGGGAAGTGCATGTTGCCTACTGGCTGAAAAGAATTTGGAAAAAAAATAACTTGCAACACAACACTTGTGTACGGTTTGTACCCCACATGACAAGGCACTGGCCATGGAGCTGCTGGCCCCCACGTGGAGGCACAGCCCCGTGGTCCAACAGGCCCTGGCCACAATGCGGTGAGCAGCTCTTCCCCAAGCACCGCTGCCATGGAGGGGGTGCTGTGCGCTGGGTCCGCGCCCACCCCAGTCCTCCAGCAATGGAGGTGCTGCAGCCCTGCCTCGGGGTGCCCCAAGAAGGTGGACCATGTCCTCGGTCGAAACGGTGACCTTGCATTTCTGTGATCTGAAGGAACAGCTTGGTGCTGCTTCACCACGAGGAGCAGTTGGCTGCTTTTGTACCCTCTGAACTCTTTGACATATGGTTTGCATGACAAAGGCCCAGGGCAGGTGACAGCCCTGAGTACTGGAACACCTGCCCAGCAAAGTGCAGCCCACAGAGGGGCAGCCTGTAATGCCTGGTCAGACAATAGTTAAACATTTTTGCCTCCTCCTCCTTTAGGCAGCTACTCACTGTGCAGGATTCACTACTTGTGCCCCGCTTGTCAACATTTCTCCTCCAACAAAATGGAGGCTCACCAAGCTGGGACACATTTAAATGTCAAGATGTCTGGGGAAAAGTCATCCTGCCTCTTTTAAACTTTGCCAAAACAGGCCCAATAAAAATACAGGCAGCTTTTGGCAAGCTGCCTAGGTATGGTACATTTTCCATGCATACTGTTTGCCCAATAAACAGGTCTAAAGCACTTGAGACCCTCGTGGAGACAATACCTGTGGCCCGTGATAGCCATTGCTTGTCCTGCAAGCCCAGCTGGGTCTGAACAGCTCTTAACCCTGCAAGTGTCATCTCCTACCCACACCTCTGGGTTGATGCATGGATGAACGAATACATGGGTGAACACATGCATGAATGCACGTACGGATGCATGGACAGATATTGGCTTGCAGTGCACTGAACCCACTGGTTGCTCCCTGACCATGAAAGCAGCAGGTGATCTGTGTGGCTGCAGCAGGGTCCTGAATGTTATGCACTATCTCTTGGTCTCACCTCTAGTTCCCTTCAGGTGTCTGTACGGGTGACTGCTGTAAGTAAGCCTTGCAGAAAGTGACAGGTCTGAGGGCTGAACATGCTTGAGGCAGGAGGTTGGCATCAGTTTGCAAGCTGCCGTATCCTGAACAGCTCACACTGCCGCCTGCAAGCACAACTCAGTGCAAAGCAGCTCTCAGGCAACGGTGGATGTGTCTCCTGAACACCTTTTAACATTTTGGTTTGTAGTAGGTGGGTGGGCTTCTGTGAAGGTGTCAAAGTATGCCAAAAGGGTGCAGTGTGGGCACTTGCAGAACCCACTTTGTGAATTACATGGTGAGGGCCAGAAACACTTTTTGAAGAACTAGCTTTTGGCAATCGTTTCATGTCCAGACATGAAAAAATCAGGGATAAGCTGAGGGCTAAAACTTAAATATCCACTGAATAAATAGTGTCTTTATTTAAAAAAAAAAAAAAAAAGCCAACAGAAAATGCCCTGACAGTGATGTGACCTCAGTGGCAGAAAGATAGCTACATCCATATATTCAGACTTGGAGGAGATACTGTAACAGGACCAAGATGCTTAAGTGGGTTGCTGGAGCTACACAGGCAATACGCATTGCCTCTGTTCTTCCCATGCTTGTGGAAGTTCACCTTACTGTTAAATTTCCCTCAGGCATTGCACACAGGGTATACCGGTCACTAGTATTACATGTCCTGGTTTATTCTATTGCATGACCAGCAACGGTGCATTTTCAGTAAAATCTTCTATGATTTTTGCTGTTTAACCACCTAAAGGTTTTAATTCCAAAGGTTAGTAACAAACAAGCTGTAACAACATGCCTGTAGCATGGAGACATGGTGTGTACCATGAAGTAACTGGGGGTGAGAGGAGGGTGTGTGCCATGAAGTGACCAAGCAGCTAATGCTACAGATGCTGTCGTGAAAGCCAAGCTGAGATGCAAGACTTGGTTCCAAATTGACCTAATCTTAGAGTAAATCTGAGTTTCTGAAGGAAAGAGGGCAACGTGCCAGGAAATAAAGAGCTTGGTAATTCTAAACAAGTAGCTTGTACTGGATATTGGGGTCCAGCCTACATAAAACTGTTGGAATTTTTGCTAATGAGTGTTAGATATCTTTATAAATACTTAATACAGAATGCATATGTGAAATAACACAAGCTTTAATAATTTTAAGGTTTGGGATCTCCAAGTCCAAAGTTGTAGGATATGGTGTCTAAGGCTTGATTTTCATAAGGAGTTTCTGTGCTACCTTAGTCTTTGCATTAGTTTACCTTGACTTTTTGAGGATCATGCTTACATGATTTTGCCACACTGATAAAAGACTGAGCCTGAATAAAAACGGAACAAGTATCTATCGGTAAAGGATCTATCTGCATGTATCTTGGCACATTGCTAGGGTAAAACAAGGTTAAATTTGTATGTTTAAGTTCTCAGTTGATTTCCCTTCATTAGGAAGTGGCTGCATTTTAGTGCTGTTGTGCCCAATGGATTACAGAATGTTTTACACTGTAATGCAAAGCTTCGCCCCTGTGATGTGCACAATGCTTAGCAATCCAGCAGGGAAAGCTCCTGGGAAGTTTTAACACTGCATCAGTTAAGTTAATGTAATTTCCTTTCCCTTGCCTGGCTTTGTTATCCAGGAGTTGTTGCTGCAGTAACCGAGCCGCAGGATACACAGCAATTAAAGCTATGGGTGGTTGCACTTCAAGAAGATCGCCCCAGGAATACTACTTCACAGAGGTGTTTTTAGGACCCAATTTGATGAAAACTTTCTGGCAGCAGAACCAACATATGCCATTTTCTAACTTGGCCTTTGTAGATCTGCAAGATAAAGTTAATCTTATTATTTTTAATCTATGTTTGTTTCTATATTTGCTTCAGGTTTAACCAAGCAAAATGTGCTAGGTGAAGGAGACAGCACAGAGAGGGAACATATTCGTTCCATGTATTCATTCATCCAGCTGGGAAAACACTTGTGAACATGTAGGTACAGCACAGCGTTAAGCATTTGTTCAGGAGCTCTTTTCCCTGTTGGAACAAAAGTAACCATTGACATTTGGAACTGCTTACAGAGCTGATGAGGAACCATTGTGAGACAGCTGCTCTGCACAGCAGCATTCAGCTGATTTTTATGAGTTCTTCCCCCACACCATTCTTCCCTGCTTGCTTGGCATCAATGGACATCATCACTGGGAACACCCAGAGAGGCTTTCCTGACTTTGAGTTGACTAGAATGTGCTTTACATCCTTTCTCATCCCATCTCTTAGGTGAGCTGTAATTGCATCAATATGGAGAAACAGCACATTTCTATCTTGTGAGATTCTTAGTGTGAAGCCATGACCGTTACTACCATGAATACCCTGGTTTCTATCTAAGACAGGCCAGTATCCCCTTCCATTTCAGAAAATGAGGAGCAGTAAAATGAGAGCATTTACCATCGTGGTAGCTAAAAGCACTCTCCTCACAGCCTTGAAAAGATTATCACTTCACATGTGGATTTTAACAGAGACCTGGTGGGTAGGAATGGAAAGAACTACACACCCAAGGACAGTCTCAAGGTTGCTGTTCCCCCTGCTGTCTTGGTTAATGCAGCCTGCTATGCTTCTGTGATGTACATCAGTACTTTTCTGGTAGCACAAAGGACAGTCAAACAGGTCCTCCAACCTGTCATTGCTGCATGCCAGCCCTGAGTTTCAGGATGAAAGAGCAATCCAGGACTCCATGTGTGATTACACAGCATAAGGCTGAGCAGTCATGCCTGCAAACACTTGGGCCTGTGCAGTCAGTTCCATCCCTACCATCATGCACAAAGCAGAATCCTGCTTCTCCTTCCCTAACAAATCTGTTTTCCCTCTTGACTAAAACATTTGTGACCCAGAGAACCCTCCTTGCATTCTCACAACAAACCAGTCTTTCCCCTCACTCCTGAGGCATGTCCTCTCCCTGGCTTTCCTCAATAACCAAAGCTGGTGAGTCAAACTCTTCCTTCTGTCTCTCATCACTCAGCCTAAGACCTCTGCTTCCTCTGGCACACTCTTCATGTGGATATTTTAACTAAACCAACTACCCTGCAGTCACAGAGAGAGTTCTAGCCACTCTGACATACCACTTCACATTCATCAATACATGCAAGATGACTGGGACTCAGCGTCAGCATCACAGTGTGCTAATTCTGCAACAGCTTGTAGTAAAGCTGTAGAAGGGGAGCTACCAAATGTATGCCAGGGAATTAACAGATTGTTGTTGACTATCATAGCTCTGTCTTTGCAGTGTGCTCTGCACAGAGAGCAGAGCAAGACATTTATGTAACTAAAGATCCTCTTGGAAACTAGATTGGGTACTGAAAGTGTAGTATGGTGCTGTTTTCTGTATACCTAGTTGTCACCTAGGTAGCTCCTGAGCATGCTGATGTGATGCACTACAGGGGATGCTATTACTGTAAAGGTGACACTCAACCTTCTTATGATCCTGCTTCTCAGATACTAGTTATTTAATCTGTATTAAGCGTCTTTCTTTAACAAGTGCTCCAATTACAGAATGAGGGTTGTTTGTGTTAGTGAACTTACGTTGTTCTCTGCTTCAAAGGATCATTTGAACTGATCAGTGTCATCTTTGATGTGTTAGCCACATTTCAATTAAAGGCTGGTTTTGGTCAGTATCTGGGTTGGAAACATCCTTTCAAGGGGGATTTAGCAAAGGATCCTAAGAATTGTTAAGGTGAAGGTTTTTACAGGTGAGGAGATAAACTACAGCAACAGCTGCTATGGAACTCCAACTTGGACAACAGGGTCGGCTTCCTTGCTCGTGTCATATTCAGTTAGCAGCTACGCTCCCTCCAACCTCACAGCTTCCAGTCACCAACCATCAGCTAGCTTTACTTCTCATTACACTAGACAGTAGAAAGGATACATGCTTTATCATCTTGTCACCACTGATGAATAGCCTTTGACCAGGGTGTTACAGAAAGACTAGAGAAAGAAAATGCAGTTTAATGTAAGATTATACAAGGTCAAAACACAATTAGAACAGCCATGCTGAATAGCATGCACACTGACCCACAAGTCACAACAGTCTCAAAACCATCACTGGTGAGAAAAGTCACTTTGTACCAGTTACTCCCCTTCTTTGAAACTTTACAGAGCACTGAAAATTTAGTCTGTATAAAGTGTAAGATTTCTGCATTGTAGAAGATACCCCTTACTATGGAAGCCCAACAGAAAGATGGAACCATGTCTTTTTCAGGATCTTCATCAGCACCTTGCTGTTCTGTTAACAGCTTCATCAGAATATCCATGAGATACTGCTGTTACAGCTCCCCAGCCAGTACGAATGAACACCGTACTGGTTTGGAGGAAGTCCAGCAAGGCCAAGAGCATAGTGGAAGGCAGTCTGGAACTCCCTCTTCATCACTGCCATGCTATCCGAGCGCACAGAGGGCCCTCTCCCTGCGGCCACGCTGCCACATAGACATGGAGAGCTTCAGCAGGACATACCCACATCTCTCCACATAACCTCGGTTGGATCAAATACGTCTCTTGGCCTATATGAGATACATACAAAGGTTTGCGCTCCCTTCAGTCAGCTGGAGGTCACTCGAGCACAGAAGCTCTGGCTGTGCTGTGTTTTGGTGATTTGCCACCAACTCTTCTCTAAAGAGGGCACCAGAACAGGCTGTGGTAAACACTACACGGCGCCATACACACCCTGAGGAGAGCGACAGGAGACTCCAAGTCCCAGGGAGAGATCTTAACACTTCAATAGTTACAGGAGACTAGTTACCATTTGAAGGGCCAGCCCCAAGTTTCAACCTGGATATTGACACGCAGAATCGAACTCTACGGCTCGAGGAGAGTTATAAAGCAGGTATGATTATTGCGGCACCAGGTGCAAGGGGGATCCCTCCTCCTAGTTTGCACACTGTTTCAACAAACAGTCCAATATTTATTATACAAAGTCATGTATATACATAAGGTTTCTGAACATTCAGAATCTTCTCCCTCTAGCGCCTCTTCAAGATGTACTTTTCACCTTCTTGCAGTTACCTGAAGTTCTTGTTTATCTTTGCATTCATTAGCAGTCTTTGTTATTTAGTTTCTGTTATCTTAAAACATCTGCTAGCAAACGATTAGTCCTTCCTTATTGTCCACTCTAAACATGCCAAGGTAATACATGTCCACTGGGCTGGTTTTGATCTATATCAGCATGATCCCCATATGGGGGATCCACCTTCTTCGGGGTGGGGGCCATTTGAGTAGGAGGTCGCTGATCTCCTACTACCACAATTATTTTACCCTGGTTTATTTTCTTTTAGCAGTTAGCACATCCTCGTCAGAAGGCTCCTTATTTACATTTTTGTTGAGCTCATCTACATCAGTACTAATTGTCCCTTCTCAGGGCTAAGTGCTAAGCTCCTGCACTTTGCTCTTTCTCAGATGTTAATGTTTCTGTTATCTATGTAGCTTCTGTCTGCAGCAGAGTTCTAGGTTTTTCACTATATCATTATCATGGGACAAGTAACAGGATCTTGAATAGGATCAGGCTGATCTGCCATTCTGGAGATGACGGCACCAAAGGAGGTGAGGGCGCGCAGGAAAACAGCAAGCTGAAGCTCAGGCTGCCAGCTATGGAGCCTGGCTGCTTTGTTTTGCCTTGGGATTCAGCAGGGGTGGCTGCGGTAGAAGGGGCAGCCATCACATTAAACTGTGCACAAATCACCTGGGTGGGCCAGCTGTAATTAATGGCGAAGGATGGCCGGGGAGTAATTCAGAGCTGAGTCAGCTGCAGCCAGCTGTTCTCTGCAGGAGGCCTTCCGGAGCCCCCAGGAGCACAGGTAGGTAACCTTAGACACCTTTTAACCTTACCAGTCCGCCAATTGTTTCAGGCTTGGGCGGGACTGGGGTGAGGCGCACCCGCACGCCCCCGGCCCTGCAGGCGGCCCGCGGGTTCCGGCCCCGCCAACGCCCGCCGCCACACCTGCCGCGCTGGGCAAGGCCAGGGCCAACGCGTTGGGCGGGCAACCAATGGCAGCGCTCCGAGCTACTCCGAGTGCCCAATCGGAGGGGGGCGCTGCGAGCGGCTCCGCGGCTATAAAAGGGCCGTGGGGGGACAGCGGCTGGCCTTCGTTGGTTCCGCTATGTCCCGCGGTGCCCCAGCTGCGGCCGCCCCCTTCTGGGAAATGATGCTGCTGCTGGCCCGGGAGCCGGGTATGGAGTGGCTGGAGCTGGGCCTTACTGCGCAGGCAGCCACCTGCCTGCATCGTGGCCGAGGAGCAGCGTGGGGGACCGAGGCGGTGGCGCAGCCCCGCAGCTCCTGGGAGGACGGCGTGGCGGTGGCTGGTAAGTGCGGCCCGTGCTCTGTGGCGAGGTTCCCAGGACACCCGGTGGTGGTGGCTCAGCACCTGCCCCGCCGTGGATGGGGGCTGGCCTCTGGTTCTGGGTGGGGGGCAAAATCAGCCACCAGCGACCCGCTGTGGCTCTTGCTGGGCAGCCTTTCCCTGGTTTTGCCCGAGTTCATGTGCTTTTGGAAGGAGGCCTCGAAAGAATTTCCCTTCCTAGGCTTGGAAATACAGTGCCTTCTGGCTGGAGTGTGCCCTTTGCAGTTGCTATTTCTGTAAGCCATACCAGGAAGGCTTGGTTTTAAAAATGCTTTTTGCTTCTCTTGTCAATTGCTACTCCACAAACCTGTACGTTCCCAGAGTGTTGCCAGATCTAGTGCCTGAAATGGGCCTGGTATGTTGCTTGTAGTTTCCCATTTGAAAAATGTCTTTGGTCTTAACAGCTCTGGGTGTAGCTTTGTGTGAATTTGTCTTTAATCAGATAAACTAGCAGAGCATTGTCTAGGGGTGTATTGCACTGAAGAATGCTATTTTTATTGCTGCTTAAGTGACATGCTTGTGTCCCTTGTCAGCATGAGCTAACATGTGAACTGTCTTGTAGGAAGGGAGTTTAGTTGTCCTCAGAAACATTCCTTGGGACCTTGGCCGCTGAAGACGTTGTCGTTGTTGGAGAGCTCAGGAGATAGTAGGCTTTGGCAAGCTTACCTGGAAGGACTGAAGAAATTCCTTCTCTTTAGGAAAAGCATGAGAATGCCTGCAGCCTGGCCAATTCCAAAGGAGCAAGTTAGAGACTTTTTGGCTGTAGAATCTCATCGTTCATCCTCAAAGACACTCATGTATGTGGCAGCACTGTCTTACTTATCAAAACTGACTGGTAACCCTGATCCTCTGGAAGACGCTGTAACCCGTTGTATGGTGGTAGGGTTGAAATGTCAAGTGGGCATCCTAAGGGATAAATACTTGCCTGTAACAATTGAGGTGTTGCGATCTCTCTTAGGAGCTCTGGAGTCTGTATGCATAACTCCTTATGAATGCTTACTGTTTCGTGCATTATTTACTGTAGCTTTTTTTGGGGCACTTCGGATAGGTGAGATGGTGGCAAAGCACCATAATGTACTGCAGCCTGAGCTGCTGTACCTGAGTGATCTCCAGCTGATGGAGAGGAGAGTGGTGTTTTGCCTGTGTAACTCTCCTGTGGCTCAGGAGAGACAACTCATCAGCCTTGGGCTGTCTGGAGAGCCGTGGGTGTGCCCTGTTCTGGCCCTCCATCGCTACGTGATAGTTCGTTCACAGCTGGAAGGGCCACTCTTTATGCACTCTGATAACACTACTGTAACGAAGAGGGAGTTCCTGACCATTCTCCGATGTGCCCTGCGGCTGCTGGGGTTATGCCCAGAGCAATATGGTGTGCATTCCTTCTGGCTGGGGACTGCTGCCACTGCTGCACGCTGTGGGTATCCCAGGGAAGATGTCACTCGCCTAGCAAGATGGCCCTGTGTGATGCCAGAGAGATCATAGCCATGGAGGCCAACGGTGAAATGGAAGCTAATGAATTACCTTCTTTCTGTAGAGCTGGCTTTTAATAGTGTAGTTTCTAGTCTTTGACAGTAATTTAGTATAATGCCTGTAATGAATTTTCTACCTCGAAGTGGGGTGATCTGTGAAGGTCACTCACAGTAGCTGCTTGTGCTGTTTGTAGTGTTGGTGGTGGGGTGTCAAACCTGCTGTGCATGGACCTTGTCTGTCTTGTCTTGTCAGAGCAAGTCTGCAGACAGTTTTATCTTGTATAGTGTGAGTATACGTTTCCTTTTGACGTGCAGAATTAGACTCTATAACTCGAAAGTTATAAAGTAGGTATGTTTATTGTGCGCAGATGGCACGGGGGATCGCTCCTCCACAAGCGTGCATGCCCGAAGTGAGGAACCATCTCACATTTATACAATAAAACAAATGAATATTCAATTAACGCCTATATATATTCGTTACCTAAAGCCGCTTACTCTTGCTTCGTATGTTAATTAGCTTATCAGTCCTTTGCCTGGAATGTGGTGGTCTTGCAGGTTTGTAGGTGATTCAAGTTCTTGTGGCCATCCGATCTTCTCCAGCAAGGAGACTTAGCACTCCCTCCCTCTAGATAGCATTGGAATATCTCTCATCCTTTTCTCATTCTTTTTTAAAATAGCCCCTTTTGTTAGAGGAAGAAGGGCAGGCGTCTCCTCAAAACTGTAGGAGTCTCCTCAAGGCTGTGTGCCTGTGTGACCAGACACTGCACCCATGACTAGTCACCATACCCACATTCCTGGGCAGACATATACAATCACAATCGATGTCCATTGTCCCCATTTCACACTATTTCTCCATATCACTTTTTAAAAACAGTCTCTGCCTACTAGTAATATTGTTGCTCTTTACCCAGAAGAAATTGTAGTCTTGGCTTTGACAGCAATGAATGACAAGCAGACTCTGAAGTTTTGAAGGAAGACTCTTGAGACTTTAAGGTGGTAATCATTGTAAAACAGGAGGTAGTTGGATTGCATAGGTGCACGCTTTTAGCACTGACATGTCACTAAGGTGAAAAGGGAAATATAAGCTACGTTATTAGCCCAATAACAAACACCAAAGGATGAGCTTTCTGCAATTTCTATCGATAATTGTAAGATGTTCAAAGTAATATCCTTGTACTGCTTAAATAGGGGACAGCAGCTTTCCTGCTCAGCAAACTCTGCCTCTGAAAATACTTTGCTTAATCCTCTAGACCCAATTCCCTCTGAGCATAATTAGCCTAATCAGTATTTTCAATAACAGAAATAGCACATGGTTCATTTAACAGTTAATGATTTCCTTAGGATATGATACTTGCTGTCCTTAATTCAGCCTACTCTTTTTGCCTGAATTTTAAGTTATTTTTTTTAAAATTGAGGAGTTTTCAACCATAATTGTGAATACAATGGCTTGAGTACTTGTAATTTTGTAATTATAGCATTTATAGTATTTGGATAGCATGTGTTGGAGTATGTTTTTCACTATACGGCTGGACTGGGAAGGCAGTTGATGTGTCAGATGGTCCCCTGGCCAGAAACTGTGGTGAGCTACCAGCACTGCTCCAAACCTGGACCATGATGATTGCTGATCAGGCTAGCTTTGTATCTTACTCTGCCCTATGCGCGTCTCTAACAAAACTATGGGTTATAGAAGTGTAACCTGAAATTTAATGCTCACTTGATCTCCATGTGGATAATTAGCCATGATTTCTGAGACTTCTGATTGGTAGAATTTAACGCTGTCTATGTAGGGCAGCACTAATCTGCTACTCTTTACTATGAGTGACATTGTGTTCACTGTGGGAATTAACTACAGTGCAGTGAGACTTCTGTGGTTATGACCGTATCTGAGATCTTTGTAACTGCAGTTCAGCTAAAAGCTTTTTGATTGTGTGGCTTTGTTTGCTAGAAATGCTTGTATAGTAATTTCTGTTCCCATGCATGGAATCAAGTTTAAATAGAGCTAAGGGGATGCAAATGCAGCATCTGCCCAGGAGTTTATCCTGAGGTGCCCACCAGCTGCTGCTGCTGGTTAGGCTGAACAGACACTTGGAACATACCTGCATAAGGAGCTGCTTTGTGCTCTCTGGAAGCTTTTATGCGTTTTTTGCTGCCACCACTCCCACCCCCCCCACCCCCCATGCACGTGATGCTTCTGCTTGCTGGCTTACGTTGTACGCAGGCATGCCAGCTTCTAGTGCTGTCTGTTGCCTTGCTGTGAAAGGTGTTTGTATTGGGTATGTGTAGCATGGTTTTGGTGGTGGGGGACCTCTGTAGGAAGAGGTTAAGGGACTGCCCAGTTCATATTTTTGTTTCCCAGTACTCAAATATTTTATTTGGCAAAAAATTAATTTTCCCCAAGTTGAGTCTGTTTTACCTGTGACAATAAGTGATCTGCCCATCTTTAGCCCTCTGTACAAGTAGATCAAAGTAGCTGCACCACTGTTACAGCCCCAGGAGTTTGCAAAATGAATGTGGTACAAAACCAGCTCAGTGGATGTGCCTGACCATTTTAACTCGCTGCTAGGACTCTCCCATTTAATTGATTTCAGCACTAAAGTGTTTCCCAAATGGGGAAACAGGAAAACCTTGGAAATATTTTTAGAGTGCAAATGGGATGTTCTAGTAAGGCAGGAATGGCTGCATTAATGTATGTGCTCTTTTAAAAGCTTAGAGGTATGTCTGTCTTCTGGGGCACCTGGTATCTGGCAAATACATGCCATGAAGATTGCTCTACAATACTGGGAATACGGATATCTGTCTTATCTGTAATTTCTATGTCTGTGTGATACATGAAGCAGAAGAATTAACTTTGTTCTTATTTATACCTGTGTTCTGTAGCTGTAGCCAGAGATTTTGGGCTTGTACCCCCCCCCCCCTAATTTGAAGTAACATCTAGGAAGTAGCTGGAGAAATGATGAAGAATTAAGTAGTTACAACTTCACTGAGTTATCATCCAAGCATTAAGAAGATAAATTTGTTTTTAAGGCAGAGCCTTCAGAGGTAATTACTTCAAAAAGCCCTGTTTTGATAGGCTGACATATTTTCATGTAATAGGGTTATAAATGCAGGGTTTGATCTATAATTACTTGTTGGAGCTATAGGTGTCCTCTTAAGTGATAAAACTGAGACAGCTGGGAATTAAATGAGACCTGTTTTTCCCTGAATGTTAGGAGTTTCATATTTCATCAGTTCAGTATCTGAAAATTGTGATCTCTAACAATATTTGCAAGGTTTTTCCATTTAACTCTTTTAAAGATCCTAAAGAGAAGCAGAAGAGGATATAAGAAGGGTATTTAAGAAGCAAAATGGGGAATTATTTCAACTTGCAATTTTTTCTTATGATGTTAATTAATGACTTCACACATTTTTGTCATGTTAAGGGTGAAAGGCTAAGCATATGGACTCCAGAAAGAGCTAAATTACTCTTGTACTACTGATCACTGCTGTGGGAATTCATTATGTTATGTGGAGATATTGGTGAATAATTATCTGCATGGAAGCTTGAACTCTTTACTTAAATTCAACAATTATAAATTGTAGAAGTTGTAATTAGACTGTTTACATGAGTAAAGGGGAAGTGACTAGTTGTATTTTTTATTAATAAACCCCAAAACTTTCTTTGTACACCTGGTTGGTATGCCTTTGATTCTATTCTGCTTATGATGCTTATATCAAATACACAGTCTTTAGAATGACAGAGATAATGTTACCCATTAATTACTATAGTACTGAATAATGAAGTATAAAGCCTATATTCTTACACAGCTAAAATTTTCATTTTGGAAATTGACTTCAGAGTTCATGTTCCTGAAGTGGATGAAATCTGCAAGAAATAGCTTCATATCTACTAGAAATGAAGCGGGTAACTACATCGCATCTTTATCAGGTTTTGCACCAGGATCCATGAGTATTTCTTGCTTGTAGAATGAAAGCATCCCCTGCTAGTCTGATGAAGCAGCATTGTGTCCTTTGATAGCAAAGACTCAAGTCCAGAAGTTAAGGATAAATACACAAATGCCTTTAAATGTCTTAGGGTTTTCTTTTCAGTGATTATGTAGAGAATTAATTGTGCCACAAAAAGTGCTGAGGAGGCTTTTTGACACTATCTGGAATTGCAAAGAATTGCATATCCCAAAATTTTTTCTTGTTTGCAACCAGCACTTGGATGGGAACGAGCTAGCAAAAGAAGACCTTAAAGATTGAGGAGTTCAATTGATTTGTGACTTGAAATGTCCCCAAAGTTCCTTTTGGGTACCTAGAAGTCTTTCGTCACCTTGACTGCTTCCTTCTACTTAGATACATATATCCATCAGTTGTGATGTTTACTTACACGTTGAAGAGACTTGATCATTCTACTCCATAGCAAGGAGGACACTGATATTCTGTCACAGCTGTAATGGCAGCACACTGGGCACAACATGCCAGCACTGTGTTACCCTGCTGTGGCAGGGGAAACATCTGAAGAGGTTTCATTTCATATTTGTAAATTATATCTCAGGTGGCTTGTAATTGCTAATGTTGCAAACTTGGAATCTGCATAGGCATAAAAAATAAACTTATTTTAAGATATCTGAAGGAAAAGCAATTTTTTTTTCTAACAAGATAGGTGAAGAATGCTCTGTTTTATGTGTTGTGATACAAGTTTGGCTGGAAGCATTAGTGTAGTGCCAAATGCACTGATTGCTACTGGCTCATTGACTCATCTCTTCCAAGGACATGTCCTAATGTGTTGCCATCTCATTTTCTGAAGCTGGCTGTGTACTCACAGCAACATGTTGCTTAACCACATCAGTATCTTATTTGCTACTTACATTGCCTTGAAGTACTGGCAGAAGGGAAAGAGAATAAACATGTATCACATCCTATGCTTTTTTTTCTTATGTATAGCTTCCCACCAAGATTAAATCAATTACCTATCAGAGTCCAGACCTGACCATATCTCAGTCATTAATACCATTGGATTAGGAGCAGCTCTGTGAAATGGCAGTGTAAGATGCTGCTTTTTCTAGAGCCCAGGAGTAAAGCCTGGAATTTGTTGCTAAAATTGTTTCATGTTCTAGCATGTTCTAATACTAGCTCTTCTATATTAGTTTGCAGAACTGGCTTTTGCACTTTTATATACATGTCCCAAAAGCTATAACCACAGGATGGTTGTAGGATAGTCTGTCTTCTCATAGCTCTGCTATAGCTACAAGCTGGTTTTTTGTAAAAAACAAACAAAATTCCTCTTGCCTTTTCCTCAACATCTTGGTTCTGTTTCAGAGTATAACACCCTTCCTTAAGCTGAAGGCAGCTGAGCAATTGGCAAAGATACTTCACAGCCCCCTGCCAATTGTTGGCAGGCAAGTAGCAAATGTTTTCCAAAGCACACAAACCAACTGGATATAATTTGTAGGTATGGTAGCACTTTAATGTTAGAGCACTTTCTTTTATACCTCATATCACCTTTCACAGAACTTGAAAAATAGCAGTTATTAAGCCTGTAAGATTCAGATCACTAGTGTAGGCTAACACTTCTAGATGGCAAATCCTTTGTCTTTATGGGCAAAGTAAGTTTTTTTTCAGCCCAGTTAACCAAAGAAAAGGATGTTTCTTCCCGTATTAGTACTTGAATTTTTTTGCCTTGGGAGTACTAAGCCTTCATTTCAATGCATTTGTTGTGGATTGAAAAGAAGGAGCCAGTATCTTAGCACTGAACAATTGCTTAGAATGTTGAGGATGAAAACCAATGGTATGGATACAGCCTCCCTTAACTGATGTGCAGCCGCTGTGCTCAGAGATGCTGTAAGTGCTTGCTTAGTTCTTTTTCAAATTTGTGTCACAATGTAAGTAAAATTGTGTACAACACCGGTGAAGTAGTAGCCTGTATGAATACCATTTTAGCAGCCATCTTGTAATTGGAGTTCTGGGAATTCCTTAAACAGTTGAAAGTTCAGGTTGCTACATTATGATCTGCGGGTTTTTTTCTTGTCTTCATCTTTCGGCACCTTGCCTTTTCAGCCAGCTGCACTGTATTAGTGCACAGCATTAGTCTCAGCTTTTTGTAGGGAACTCATAAACTCTGAGGAACTTGGATAAGAACAGAAGTTTAGATGTAACGTATTCTGTGTTGCAAGGTGAGTATGAACTTATCAGGAAAGCACATGTTTTCAGGGGATGCTGGACTGTCTATGCAGATGTACTTGTGAGCATGATAATTTTTGGTAGTGTTTTAAAGGGATACTCCCATCTCCCTTTCAATTATGGAGTGTGAAACTTCAGTTTTGAGTTAGTATCCAACTGTTGCCCTTCAATCTTGCTTCTTCAGATACTGATTTAATCTTTGGTGCTGTGCATACAAGCTGAAGGAATTGCTTTCTGGGGAACTTAGAGTTGTCTTCAGCCTGCAGTGGCAGCTGAGGGGCTTCCATCTACTTCCAAAAGCTGAGGTAGTCTGCTGTCTTCCATGGCTCACGGGTGATCACAAAGGTGCTTGAGTCTGTCTGCACACTTATTAGAGGGTAAAAATATTTCTCTAATCCAGTTTGTTTTGGAGCATCGGGCTGCCCATCAGAGCAAACCTGTGATCAGAGCGCACAGTGTCTGGGCCCAGAGATTGTCTCTGTGTAGAGCACAGATGCTGTGAACAGCCATTCAAAGGCATGGTGCATGCAATGCTGGAAATGATCCCAATAAGAAAGAGCTGTATATAAATTAGTTTCTGATAGCTAAAATTGTAAAGTAGCTCTGTTCCTAACCCTGCCAGATACTGAATACTTCTCAAGGATGAACAAAATACTAGTCAGCTTGCAAGCATCCTGGTGAAAAAGGATGAACACACTGCATTTTAGATCACTTTAAATAATGGAAGGCTTCTAGGGGCAAAAGATTTTTCTACTTCAGGTGCTGGGAGGTGGTCAGCAGAACTGCCTGCTTAACCAGACCCAAATGAAATTTATATTCAGAAAACCTCAAAACTGTAACACAAAGATTAGGATTTCCTATCTCTGGAAAATGTAGCTAATATTCTATCTACATGATAACACGATCTGATGTTATGAATGCTTCCTAATGTATTTCCTATCTTCCATGCGTATAACAGGGTAGAAGAAAAGATGAATGAGTGTGCTGTTTTCAGGTGGCAGGGGATTTCTAGAGAGAAGGAAGGAGGAGGCAGTAGGTGGGTGAGAAAAAAAGAGGTGGAAAGAAACACACTCCATAATCTAGATGAAGTGCTGTATTCTTCTCAGGAGCAGGCACAGTGAGGCTATTCTATGGCAAGAATAACTGCTGTTACCCATGCTGTTAAGATTTCAGACTAAGGAGAGAGGTTTAACTCTGAAGAATTTGTGTGTTGCTTGACCCCATCACAAGATAATATTCTGTAGTGCATGCTGCAAAGAATGTGAATGCAACAGCTTCTGTAGAGAAGAATTGGCAGGAAGGCAGGTAGAAGCAGACCATGAGACACTTGTTACAAACTGTACCTAGAAACCGATCTGTTCTTATTTATTGTTCTTTGATGAAGGGATGGATTAGAAATGGTACAGGCAGCCTTGAGGCCTGTGATAATACAGTATCTGTAGCTTTTCCAGTTGGAGGCTTAAAAACTCTGAATGCTTTTTATGCAAAAAAGGGTAAGAATATTTTTAAAAAGTCAGGAAACTTACATGCAAAACCTCAGCCTCAGGAAAAAATTAGTATTTTAGGCAGAAGATGAAAGATTTAATTGAAAGAAAAAAATTAAATATGTTTTTACACTTCTTTCCTGCTTTGCTTATAGTTTGGCTAAGATAAATATCTAAAGCTGGAAGCTTTAATATGAAAGAGATCCCTTCCATGTTATCTCACTTCAGTCTGTCCTTAAAGTGCATGCAAAGTCAAACTTCCCTTAAATGGCACTACACTGAACTCAGAATTTTTTATGGTCTTGATAACAGCCTGTGTGTTTGTCTAGAACCATAAAGTTACAAGTGTCATGTGAGTATCATAAAAGCTTAGTGCACCAATGAATGGTACACTCTTGTCCCACTGAATGTAAGCATGAATGCAATGTTCTGCTCTCTTAATAACCCAAATGCATTCTCACAGTGTCAAATGTGTGAACAAAGTATGTGAAAAAAGGGTTGGATATTGTGCCACGGGCCTTAATTGCTTTCTGCATCAGAAGTGGCCTATGCTCTAAATATGGTTTTCTATTTTACAGTTGTTGACAATGATATATATTTGCTCACCCTAAAAGCCTCTCGTGACTGGTCTCATGTATGGTAGGCAGACCTGATAACCAGATTCAGCCACTGAGTTGTGCTGAATCTTTTTTTTTTTTTTTAAATATAACATCTTGCTTCTGCTTGTCTTATATCAAATGTAAGGCAAATAATCAGAAAAGTAATCGAAGTGGATTAAAATGCCATGTGATTTTTGTGTGATAAACAAAAATAGTTTATCTGGGTGGATCAATAGGCTGGCTAACGGGGCCATCTGCTGGCAGAGGTACTCTAACAAGTTAACTGAATTTTGCTGGGGACAAGTCTAGCTCTGGGAGAGGTTAATGGCTTGATTTTAACTTCCAAACACCTGTGGCTCTTCTTAAATTATCTGCCAGCTGCTTCATACTTTATATTAACTCCTTACTTCTTAGTGTAAAAATAGAGAACTGCTTAACTATAAATTTAAGCTCCATTCAAATGTTAAATGGGATGTTTGATCTGGGAGCAGTATTGCCATAGATTACACCACAATTTAAAACCATATTCTGAGAAAGCATGGGTATGTAGATGAATCTCTCAGATCAATGAACAATGATTAATGTTAATACTTGCTCTTCACACAAAATGTCTACATTAGGGACATTTTGATTAAAATTACAGATCATGTTTCTTGTGAACAAATGTGAAGAAGCCAATTGGTCTAGCATACTAAGATTGTTAAATTTCTTGTATCTTTAATATTGAAAAGACTTCTGGATGTGTTTTAGTTTTATTTTTACAAGCACTGTGTAATCAGTGCAGCATCTGAGATGTAACAAGTGTGTTCTGATATGTGTGTGCTTGTGTTTGCCTGTCTGTATGTCCGATATATGGCAACTATTGGATATATTTGATTGTAAAGACAATAGATCATAACTGAAAGATTATGATCTATGCCTTTACAAGTTTATAATGAATAACATGGAGTATATGCATGTGTAAAAATAAATTGAGTAAACAACACATGTAAATAAGCTTTTTGTTTTTGTCTTCTGAGAACCTGCAGTTTGCCCTCAAGAAGCTGTCATCACAATAAAGGTCCACGGTTCTTTAAGTTGCATAAGATCATGTATTTTAAAGTACATCAGTCTGCACTACTTAGCAGATACATATTGCTGGTGTAACAGCTGACAAGTTTGTCTCAAGCCCATGGCAAAACAAGTTTAGCCTTGGTTCCAGTAGTAGCACACTTAAAGCAGTACCCCAGTCACTCTTACAGATTCATAGAATGGTTTGTGTTGGAAAGGACCTTAAAGATGATCTGCTTCCAACCCCCCTGCCATGGGCAGGGACACCTTCCACTAGACCAGGCTGCTCAAAGCTCCATCCCAACCTGGCCTCGAACACTTCCAGCTTCCAGGGATGGGGCATCCACAACTTCTCTGGGAAACCTGTTCCAGTGTCTCGCCACCCTCACAGTAAAGAATTTCTTCCTAATATCTAATCTAAATTGACCCTTTTTTTAGTTTAAAACCATTACCTCTTGTCCTATCACTACACGCCCTGCTAAAAAGCCTGTCCCCATCTTTCTTATAAGCCCCTTTTAGGTACTGGAAGGCTGCTATAAGGTCTGTCTGGAGCCCTCTCTTCTCCAGGCTGAACAACCCCACCTCTCACAGCCTGTCTTCATAGAGGTGCTCCAGCCCTCTGATCATTTTTGTGGCCCTCCTCTGGGCTCACTCCAACAGGTCCAGGTCCTTCTTATGTTGGGGGCTGCAGAGCTGAATACAGTACTCCAGGTATTTTTGTAATTACAGTAAGAGAAGCAGTAGCTATTTGTTGACTTCATGGCAATGTACTATAGATTAAAGATAGCGCCCTGAGAATGCACTGATCTGACTATCCGAACGTGTTTCATCTTTTATCTCTGATTTTTGTTGTCTCGAACAGCACATACCTTCTTCCTACAGAGAAAGCAGGTTATCACATACTGTTTATGGGCTACTCTGACCTTTTTGACTTCTGTTTTCCACCTTTTTCCCCTTTGACAATTCAGCAAATGAAGTGAGGGAGATGGATTTCATTACAGGTGCTTTAGCTGAAATTATTTATTGCTTACCTATTAAACCATAAGGGTCATTGATTTATAGACCCCACAAAAGCACAAGCATTAGCCAGTCAGTGCCAGGAGTGCAGTTATATAGAAATTATTTGTACAATCAGCTTCCTTCTAGTCAAAAGACTACACAAGAGTAAAGCAACAGTATTTTATATTTTGTGTGGATCAGAACTATTCTGGACCAGTTTTTTGCTGCTAGTTCAATCTGTATTTTCACATTTCTATTTTAATGACTGTTTTCTGTTACCTATTCTACAAGGATGGCAAAAGGGACTGCAGTATATCAGGAAGGATGAATTGGATCTATGGAAAGGTAGAAGTCACCTCTTGTCTCTGAGAAACTTGTAAGAAAATGGCCTGCAGTGCTAGGAAACTAACTCTGCTACATGAGTGACATAAAGCTAATGAAGTTCTGACTGTCGGGGTAGATGGGAGGCCAGCTGTGGTATTGTTTTGCATTCACGTTTCTCTCCTGTAAGTATTGTGGCTGATGCAAGAGGGGTCCAGTAAGCGTAATTCTTTGTAATTCTGGTGTCTTGCCGAGTTCACCTGAGAAAAATTGTACTGTATTAGGAAATGGCATTTTCTCTGCAGTCCAGTTTTGCTCCTGATTTACTGTGCCGAGTACTGGTCTCAAAGTTGTCTACACCAGTGGAAGTTGTTTGCACAGTGGTATTGTGCTACTGCAAATGTTGCCTATGTTGTCTGATGGGTGTAGCTGCAGTTTCTTCCATGCAGCATCACTTTGGTAGGTGAAAACATTGCTTTGTCACAGCATGGGTGTAGGCAGGCTGTGGTGTTTTTTCTGCTCTGTGAGATGTCGGATGTGTGATGTACAGTGTGACTATACCAATTAAAATACTGAGGCAGATCACTCTTTTTGTGACAGGTCCTCAAGTTCCGCCACAGAACTAGTTCTGAGCACGCTATTGCTGAACATAGGGGCTGTAAAACGTGGCCCACCAAAGAACTGTAAAAGGGTTCTTAAATTAGGCAAAATCTTATATTTTGTGTGCAGTGGAATACAGTTTTCCTACTGATATCCAATCCGATTGTCTTCTCTCTCAGCATTAGCTTGAGAGCAGGCAGCTCTCACATTACGGAGGGAGAGGGGGGTTCTCATCAGAGCCCCAGGCAGTGGCAGGGACAAAGACAATCGATCATTCCAAGACTGACAGCTGCTGAGGGAGGACTGACTTGCTTCTAGCAGCTCATCAGTGCCTCAGCATCTTTATGTTGCTGTGCAACTTGGTTGGTTGGTTTTTTTGTTAGCTTCGGATGGTGATAAACATTTTTGTTCCCTTGGGTGAATTATTTAAGGTCCAGAAATGAAGAGAAACATCCTGTCCTCTTTTTACATCTCTCTGTGGTTGCTGTTTACAGCGGTGATACTACAAGGTGAGAATACTGCTTGATAGCTGTTATGTTTTTATATTTATGTTTATGTTATGTTGCACTGAGGTTTATTTTATTCAGGTAGGATCTAGTGGCCTTGATGTGTCTTACAGGGTTGAGCTCCAGAAGTCTTTCAGCTGTTTTGTTTTATTTTGTCTCACTAATGCATAGACAAAATGAATGATCCCATACAGCCAGAACTTAAATTATCTTTGTGAAGCTTTAATTTGTTAGGATTTCTTTTTAATCAGGAAGGTTTACTTTAATTAGTCCAGGAAGTCACTGTGAGTCACCAGAGAGTGATCTACTCCAAAGCACTTGCTTCCTATATGGTGCCAGCTGGCACTTGGACGAGTCTTTTGAGTGTTACTGCCCTTGCCCTTTGCTTGCAGAAATGTGTGAATCTATCTAAAGGTAATACAGAGACTACCTAGAGAAACTGTGATGAACAACACAGCACAGAACAGCAAAAGTGTCATTTAAGACCTGAATTTTCAGTGAATTAGCCGTAGTGACTAAGTCTTGGATAGTAAGAAGCATCTCCAAATACATGGTTTGGAAAAGACGTTAGTGCAAAGATGTGTCCGTACATCATGCAATTACCAATGTGTGAAGAAAAGCAGCTCAGACTTTTTCCAGGTGGTAGTTAAAACAGAAATAAGAGTAAATTCTGAAAGAAGCCTGAATCCATCAGTGCTGCATTTAGGGAGATATCACAAATCATTAGCCTGGCAGCAGCTTTGACTTCAGACTTTGCTTCTAATTTTAGCTTGGCAGATATGTGACTAACTCAATCTCTATGCCTGTGAAAGACACCAGTAAAATAAAGGCAATATTTACTTTCAAAAAAGGCAGGCACCTCTGTACACAGAGGTTTTTTTTCAGTGGGTATGAAAAGCTAAAATCAGCTATTCATTTACTACAGGTGAATGCTGTCCTTATTTGAATAGCTTCATCAGGCATACTTCTGTTTCTGAACTAAATTATATTCTACAGTATATTATTGATAAATACAGTTACAGCAAATACTACTTGAAGCTGTAGAAAGAGGATGTCTTCTGATACTACTGAGTGCTTAATCTGATGTACTGAACAAATCTGTTATCTAGCTGTTGAATCAGCCAAAGGAAAATATGCTCACCTGCTGTTTAATGAACTGTTTGAACACTACTCAAATGCTCTAATACCAGTGGAAGACACAGATAAAGTACTGAATGTCACCCTTCAGATCACGTTGTCCCAAATTAAAGACATGGTAAGTAATGTTTTTCTGAAGATGTGCAGAAATGTATTAGCTGTAAACCTTTTGCCTGGAGTAGGAAAAGCAATTTGCATTTTGTTGTGATAACTTCCATAATGCTTCCTCATGAGGGCCCTGTTCTCCAGTTCTTCATAGATTACCTGATTGCAACACTAAGTCTTCCATTATAAGCCTGCAAATTTAGAGCTGCTCAATTGTTAAGGCTTCTTTTGTAGTTAGGTGTTGGTAGAGCACCCTCCAGGCAAATTTTGCAGAGTTTTAAATACGAGTAAATGCTTTTTCTTTTCTAAGATGCAATTAATTTTTACACAAACTCCCTATTTTAGCCTTCAGTTACTTTTTTATAAATTTGATACAGCCAGATATACCTCAAAGGCAAAAGAAAAAGTTTTTTTGGAAGGAGAACAGAAAATCACTTTTGTGACTTGTGAATTACAACTTAAAGGCCTCACCAACATTTCAGAGAATTCGTTAGACTAAATCTATTAGCTGTTTGGTGCTGAAGCTTGCAAAAGGAAATTCTTAACGTACTGGGGGCCTTACACAACTGTGATTAGAGCTGGGAGGGTCCAGGGGGAAGAAGGTTTGGCCAAGAGAAAGTCCGAATAAATGAGCTCCCTGTGCAGTGTACGGGCACGTGTACCTGTCTGAGAAGTACTCTTGTGGCCCGTCAGTATTCTGGCCTGTTTTGGGCACTACTTTAAAGCTATACAACATATGCTCTCTGCATTTAAGATGTGATTTTGTCACCTTCAGTTAGAAACATCTCTACATTTTTACGCAGGATGAAAGGAACCAAATTTTGTCAGCTTACTTATGGATTCGACAAAGCTGGTATGATGCATACCTCAAATGGGACAAAGATAAATATGATGGGTTGGATTCTATCAGGATTCCAAGCAATTTGGTTTGGAGACCAGATATTGTCCTATATAACAAGTGAGTGTGGCTGGAGAAAATCAGCTTGATAATTTGAGGGAGGAAGGGGGTTGAAGGAGGAATTGACCCACAGAGTCTGAACTTTCATCACTTTACCTTACCTTAGCAAGGGGTATATTTGTTGTCTTAACATTAGTTGTTGATCATTTAAATATTCTGCAATAAAGCCATAGATGAGACTTGGCAATTGATTGTGCTACACAGCAAAGCTGTTCTGAATTTCTCTGCACTGTGAATTGAATACCCTGGCAGTCTGAAGTACTTTCTGCTGAGGCTATAGAAGAGCTCTGGAACACTGTCCACAAAAAGGTGGTACACAAAGGCCTCATTCTTTGTCTGCTCTCCTGGGCCAGTAATGACCAACAGATTATTTTTGTTTTTGAATGGATTCTTATCCTACTGCATCCTCTTTGAAGTCAAGATTGAAGAAGCAACGGCTAATAAATACAACATCCGTTAACAGCACTGATGTTTGGCATTAATGGGCAGTAGTACCTGTAAATAATAGTTAATAGTAAGTTCTTACTAAAATTCAGTATAAATACAAATATGATTTCAGAAGCGTGCTTTTAATGGTGTGAAGTGAAGGGTCTTCCCCATTGCCCCCCCTTTCCTGGTCCACGCTCTAGGTTGTTGCCTGTCAGTCCTGACTGTCACTTTTCTGTCTTTTAGGGCTGATGATGACTTTTCAGAACCAGTGAATACTAATGTTGTGTTGAGATATGATGGAAAAATCACTTGGGATGCACCTGCTATCACAAAGAGCTCTTGTGTAGTGGATGTATCTTATTTTCCTTTTGACAGCCAGCAATGCAACCTTACATTTGGGTCCTGGACCTATAATGGTAATCAGGTAGACATCATCAATTCTCTTGACAGCGGTGACCTCTCTGACTTCGTAGAAGATGTGGAATGGGAGATTAATGGTATGCCAGCAGTTAAGAACGTCATCACTTATGGCTGCTGCTCTGAGCCTTATCCGGATGTGACCTTCACACTGATTTTGAAAAGGAAGTCATCTTTCTACATATTTAATCTGTTGCTTCCTTGCATTTTGATCTCTTTCCTGGCCCCACTGGGATTCTATCTCCCTGCAGACTCTGGGGAAAAAGTGTCTCTGGGCGTTACGGTTCTTCTTGCTCTGACTGTGTTCCAGCTGATGGTTGCAGAAATCATGCCTCCCTCTGAAAATGTACCTCTGATAGGTGAGCTTCAAGTGCTTTGTCTTTAAACATGGTTTATTAATAGTAGGGCTGTATGTCAGGGAAACCATATGTAAGTTGTGGGTTCTGGGAAGATAAAGGTGCTACATTTTTAAAACATCATTAAATACTTAAAATATGTGTAGAATTTGTACAGGTATGCTACAGCTCTTTAAGATTATTTTGTGTTTTTAATTATATATTAGCTAGCTATTTTGTATTTATTTAATATAGTTAAGGCTTGTAATAAAGCTAGTAATGGAAAACAACCTCAGAACTAGAGTATGAAGTGTAAGCATGAGCTGTGTACACAAGGTCAGACTGTTTCAAGACATGTTTCTGTCAGATCCAGATGGCTGGATGGCCTGGCTGGGATACTCAGGGTTGATTTAATATCTGACCATTGTTACATTGAATTGTAATGCCTGCCAATCCATTACACTGGATTTTAATTTACATCTGAGAATCTGGAAGAACTGATGTGTAGTGAAAGGGTGGTGTTCAGCACTGTCCCACTTGCCTTCTGCCAGGACCCTCCTCCTGTCCCTGGCTGATCTCACCCGAGGTAGGAGGCTGCCCAGCTGCCCTGGTGGGATTTCTGGAGGACTAGGAACACAATTGCCTCCAGACTGGCTTCCAGCTTTGTTAAGATAATTCAGATCTCATTATTCATTACACATTATTACTGTGTATATAAAAACCAGTATGGCTTAACTGAGACAAAACACTGGTCAGTAAATAGGGCTGTTGAATGCATTTTCCGCATCATCATCATCAGCTATTCCTGTCTGGAATAGGGGCTTGCTGTACTGGAGTACCTCCCCTGTCCTCCTGTCACACTATCTGAATTAAGAAGTCAGGACCTAGCATGAGTCTGCTTTCTCTGTTCCCTCACGCTCCCTCATCATCCTTTCCAACCCCTTTGAAGACTGGGATCACATCATATTTGTCTGTGGTGCATCCCGTGTCATTGATGGCAGCCCTTGCTTTTTCTGAAGAGGCTGCACAGCAGCAGAGCAGGGCAAGGAGGTGCCTCTGTGCCTGGGCACAAGCCACAGCATGTTAACTGGTCAGCTGTATGCTTCAGGTGTGGAAAGCAGTGGCTGAAGGGCACAGCTTAATTTATTCACTGTACTTGTCTGCACCTGGCCAGAATGAACTTTGTCCTTGTTTGGACTGGCTGTGCTGAAGAAAATCCAGGCAAGAAATCTCAACAGGCAATGGAGCCACGCATCAGCCCTGGGCCTGGCTTCTTAGCCTTCCGTATACTAGCTGTGGCTGCCAGTAAGGTCTGGATATTCACTGGCCTGTGTGAACGCAAAGGCATCCATCTGCTGGTGTGGTGTGCATCAATAGCTCCAACAAAGCATTATCATCATTTTTGTTAATACACCCAGAATGGGATTTCTAATGTGCCACGTGAAGCCATCAACATTGGGATTTTGCAGACACCAGGAAAAGAGCAAGGCTCCTGATAAACATTGCTAAGCTGCTTTCTGAATGGGTGTATTTCGAGAAATCGGAGGTTTTGGCTTGCAAATATTTACCGTGCTAATACAATAGCCCCTTACTCATGATAGGCATGCCAGTAATGAGTATAAGCTTTTACTTTAATGGCTTTAATCTTTGTTTTTAAATGGTAAATTAAGTGTGATCTAAGTACAGAGACTCAGGGTGATTAAAAATCAGTTTCACTTGCATTTGTGTTTAGCACTGTGTTGTCACATTTTTCTGCACTTAGGATAGCATCTTTAATATGATTTTATTTTGTGTTCCAGGAAAGTATTACATAGCAACTATGACGATGATCACAGCTTCCACTGCATTGACGATCATTATAATGAATCTCCATCACTGTGGCTCAGAAGCAAAACCTGTTCCACAATGGGCCAGGGTGGTTATTTTGGACTACATGTCAAAAATCTTCTTTGTTTATGATGTGGGTGAAAATTGCACAAGTCCGAAAAGAGAAAAGGAAGATGAAAATAAGTTAGAGGAGGGTGATAGGTGTCAGAGGAGGCACAAAGAGGTGAGGAGTCACCTTTCTAATAGGAATGATGAGTGTGATCTCAAGGAGAAGCTCAATGGAAATTTGAATAAAAGCTATGGAGTTCCTGGTGAAAATGCTAGGGAGGCTGTTAATTGCTGTTCCTGTTACAAAATGCTGATTAAAAATATTGAGTATATTGCTAATTGTGTTCGAGACCATAAAGCAAACCGGGCCAAAGGAATTGAGTGGAAAAAGGTCGCAAAAGTGATGGACAGGTTTTTCATGTGGATTTTCTTTATCATGGTGTTTTTTATGAGTGTGCTGATCATTGGGAAAGCAGCTTAACTGAAGATGAACACATTCCTTTTGTAAATCTGAATGTATGTGTTAGCTTGTTTCAGTGGAGCTCTGGGACAGAGGTGCTTTTGAGATTTTTGTCTTTTATTCTGTAACTATAAACAAATTGATTCTGTAGACTGTAACAGTGCGTTGAGACATTGCTCAGCTGAGGGCTTTGTTAGTGACTGTCCTCCCTCGCCTTTTATTTCAGGAGTGCAGCCCTGATGAGGCTGCTGGGTAAGCTCTTTGTGCTCCATCTTGATGGGTTGTGGCTATGACTTCAGACAGAGTGCGGTGGAGCGCTGCAGCGATGGAGCAGACAGCCTAGCAAGGGAGCATTGTATTCACAAGGTTGCATCTCTGCATCTTGTAATTTGACCAGCCCTTTCTCTCCTCTAGAAAAAAAGTGTATTTGTGACATAGTGGCAGTTCCTGGAAATCATGCATTCATGGCATTGCCTTTTTTCTGTTTTGTTGGGGTTTTTTTTTAGCTTGTCTTCCTAATTTACCGTTTTATTATGACTGATCACTGTTCCTATCATTTCACAGGCTCTACATGTCTGTTTGTTGTGCCTTTAATACCATTGAGCTTACTGAGTATGATGGTTACCTTGATCTTCCTTTATTATTTCCTGCTGCTGAATATTAACCTGTTGTCACCACAGCTCCAGTAAGCCGGATTCCTGGGACTTCTTCCTCACTGTGTTGGAGAGCCTCTTCTGTTCTTTTCCTCCTGAGCCTAACTATAGGAAGGACTGCTCCTGTCCTTCCTAGATGTCTCATTCCCTTGGGCATGGGCATTTAAATGCTACTTCAGACTGCTAAAGTAGGAGGCTGTGACTTTTTGTCTCTGCTAGTTTTATTGACCTTCGATGTTAACCCCATGTGTCCCTTGTCTACTCTTACATCCTCTTTAATACTTAAACTTTAAACTGCCTTCAGGAATGCCAAGGTTGCTCTGTGCATTATTTAGCACAAAAGCATGATCTTACAGGCTTGTTAAAGTAGTGTCATAATCAACACTCTTTGTTCAACACCTTAGTACTTCTGTGTATGTGAGTGTGTTTGTTGCTGACAACACCAAAACCCCCTCTTATGTGTGTTAATTTCTGTTAATTCTGTCAGACTGATAGAGCTCTGGAGGATGTCTCATGTAGTAAAGTTAGAAGCTAGTACCCCAGGCATGCCCATGGCAGATAAATTGCTTTTACAGAGCACCTTGAACTTTGAAACCATGATATTCTAGATGCAGTGGGAGAGGCAGAATGACACTGTAATGGATCCCAGTCAAAAGTTCACATGACAAAACTCATTTTAATAATTGTTGAAGTTAATAGGAGCATACCTGTGCAGCTGTAACTTAAGAGCAAGGTGTCAAAATGGCAAAGCGATTCAGTTATTATGCCCAAATTTATTAGAAGAAAAGAATTGTAATTATTATTATGATGTAAATGATGCATTGAATTACTAATGGCAGGTTTTCTCTTGTGTGGAATAATTGATATTGTAAGCTTATCTGGATTCTCATACATAATGCAAGCCTTAAAGTCCAGGTTTTAATGTAAAGTTAACTGGGTGGCTAGCCAAGAATAAACTCAGTATGTGGAAAAAGTCTCAAGTGTGTTCCCTGTATATTATCAGTTCCCAGTCAACCAGGCTAATTTTGAATAGCTCCTTTAGAAGACAAGCTGTTCACTTTCTGTGAACAGAACACTTTCTGTGCAGAAAGCCAGTTGTACTCATTTGTCGTGGAGTTCAGGGTTTGGCACTTACACTGCATGTTTGAGGAAACTGATTTGTTCTTTGTTGTGGGAAAAAATACTGTCCCAAAAGCTGAGGGAGCAATGTATTTAAAGATAAGGGTAAAATATTCAGAACATGAGGCGTCAGCATGGAAAACCAATGGCCAAGAGTTTGTCCAAGGGCTTATGGGTAGCATAAAGTAGAGAGTTACTACTGTTCACTGTCTCTTCCAATATAGGAACCAGGTACATCAAATATACACAATGTGTCACAGTGGAGGAGTCTCTTCAATATGTGAGAAGGCTGAGGAACTTCTTGCAACAGGATTTATGAATGCTGAAATATTATATGGATTTAAAATTTGGGGAGAAAACATGGAAGAAAAATCTTATTGGCATACTATTAAATACAGTCAGGTGCTGAAAGGTGGAGTAATATTTTGGGGATTCATGACTGTATGTTCTTCAGTGCTCTTCATCCCACTGGTGGCACCCATTAAAGACAGCTTCCAGATTTAGAAAGACCTTTAGTCTGATGCAGAATATCTTTCTTAGAAATCCAGATTTTGCCCATGCCATTCTGTTCAGTGCATCTGTGGCCTTCCCATTTGTAAGGGAAAGTTTGCAATTGTAGGTGGATCATGGGCCTCTATCATGCTGGTGCTCTTCAGTATGCTACATGCTTGGATGATGATGTTGAAATCATACTTTGCACTTCCCTAGCACATTTTATGCTAAGATGTGACAGTACTAAAGAATTCTTTTCCTTACAAGAATATGATTTGAAAAATATTCCTAGCTATTTGAATTTATTAACTACTACTTTTAGTTTTTAATTATTTTGTGTTAATTTTTTCTTTCGATCACCAGACCTTCTCAAGTGTTTCTTTTCTTTTATTTACATATGGTCAATGTTGTTCTTGCTCTTGTAACAAACATTTTTCTGGTTTTAGTTCATAAGAGCCCTGGATTCAATAAAGAGTGTGAGCAGCAGATGATGGATGCAGGTAGAAGATGGCACCTGAACAGTTCTTGTGAAGCCTCATGCTAAGACCCTCAGAGTCACTTCTCAATCGTTTTCCAGAGGGAAAGCATAACATGGTGCTGCATGGCCATGCTTCTGGTGATAAAGCTGATCCAAGGTCCATACTGCTACCTGGTTTAAAGCTGGCTTAGGAGTTTCTGACTAAACTGTAGGGGCTGTAGTTTAAGTGTCCCTCCAAGGCCTAATATTTAGTTTGTCTATCTCTGTATTTAGCTATTTCAGTAAAAAACCCACCATATTCTAAATCAGCCAAGTGTGTTAGTCAGAAGTGTACATGCCAACTCTAGTGCTAAGTGGAGGCAGGAATGTTTAATCTAATTCTGTCTATTCTGATCTCTTCCTCTTTCTTTTGTCTCTCTCATACTTAGATCCAGCAATCTTTGAGGAAGATTAAATCCAAAGATGATGACTATGTTTATAATAACAGAAAAATAACTACTTATGCACCTGTCTGAGTTACTGTGTAGGCTTAACATGAATGCAGCTGGGTGACTTCAGATTTACTGAGGAGGACAATGATGCTGTAAAAATACTGTTTGAGATCTGTGTGCTGTGGAGGCATTTGAGGAATAACCTGACAGATATTTTTTTTTTGTCTCTTGGCAGAGAGATCACCTCTCCCTTTTTTATTGAGTCGTTGCAGTTTTAAAATGGGAAGAAATACAAGCTGTCTCTTGTGATGCCTTTGCTGTGCTCTCTTCCATGACCAGGATTATGGAACTGAAGATGCAGTGCGATGGGATGTTGGGGTATAGAGTTTCTAACTGTGCAGAAAGGTAGGAGATGCCCTTAGCTACCCCAGGAAATCTGTTTCTGTTTGTGGAAATTGCAGCCTGAAGATTCATGCTAAACCCAAAAGAATCATCCTGGACAGTACATGACACCTCGAAACAGAGAAGCAGGTTTCCCCATGTTTCAGGAACTCGGATGTTACATCATAAGCTATCTGCATGTTTTTGTCCTCTGGTTAACAAAGCTTTGTACTCTGACCCATGAGATGGTGGAGTTCAGGATCCTGTGTGGAGGAAGCAGGGCAGTAAGTAGGATTGCAACCCTGGACTTCACAAGAGCTAACTTTGGCCTCTTGAAGGACCTACTTGGAGGAATCCTATGGGTTAGGGCTCTAGAAGGCAGGGGGCTCCAAGAGAGCTGGCTAATATTCAAGCATCACTTCCTCCAAGCTCAAGATAGGTACATCCCTCTGAGTAAGAAATCAAGCAAAGGGGGCAGGAGGCCTCCATGGATGAGCAAGGAGCTTCTGGCAAAACTCAAAACAGAAGGAAGGTCACGTGATGTGAAAAAAAGGGACAGGCCACTTGGGAGGAATATAGGGATGTGGTCAGAACATGCAGTAGGGCAGCTAAAGTCTGTTTGGAATTAAATCTGGCAAGGGAGGTCAAGGGCTTCTTCAAGTACTTCAGCAGGCAAAGGATGACTAGGGAAAATGTGGGCCTACTGCTGAATGAGGTGGGTGCCCTGGTAATGAAGGACACGGAGAAGGCAGAGTTACTGAATGCCTTCTTTGCTTCAGTCTTCACTGCCAGGCCGGCCCTCCAGTTTGCCAGGCCCTGGAGGCAAGAGAAGTCTGGAGAAAGGAGAACTTTCCCCTGGTCGAGGAGAGATCACCTGAGCAAACTTGACACCCACAAATCCATGGGCCCTGATGGGATGCACACCTGAGTGTAGAGGGAGCTGATAGATGTTATTGCTAAGCCACTCTCCATCATCTTTGAAAGGTCATGGAGAACAGGAGAGGTGCCTGAGGGCTGGAGGAAAGCCAGTGTCACTCCAGTCTTCAAAAAGGGCAAGAAGGGAGGACCCAGGAAACTACAGGCCTCCATCCCTGGAAAGGTGATGGAACAGCTCAGCCTGGAGGTCATCTCCAAGCATGTGAAGGAAAAGAAGGTCATTAGGAACAGTCAGCATGCATTCACCAAGGGGAAACCACACCTGACCAAGCTAATAGCCTTCTATGATGGAATGACTGGCTGGGTGGACAAGGGGAGAGCAATGGATGTTGTCTACCTTAACCTCAGCAAGACTTTTGATACTGTCTTCCATAACGTCCTCATAGGCAAGCTCAGGCAGTGTAGTTAGGTGAATGGACAGGGAGGCGGATTGATAATGGGCTGAATGGCAGAGCTCAGAGGGCTGTGATCAGTGGCAAAGAGTCCAGCTGGAGGCCTGTAGCTGGTGGTGCTCCCCAGGGGTCAGCAGTGGCTCCAGTCCTGTTCAAATTGTGCATCAATGACTTGGATGAGGGGATAGAGTGTACCCTCAGTGAGTTTGCCAACCATACAAAACGGGGAGGAGTGGCTGATACCTCAGAAGGCTGCGCTGCCATTCAGTGAGACCTGGACAGGGTAGGGAGTTGGGCAGAGAGGAACATAATGAATGAAGTTCAACAGAGGCAAGTGTAGGGTCCTGCACCTGGGGGGGAATAACCCCATGCACCTGCTGGATGGCAGCTCTGCAGGGAAGCACCTGGGAGTTCTGGCAGACAGCCAGTTGCCCATGAGCCAGAAGTGTGCCCTGGTGGCCAGGAAGGCCAGTGGCATCCTGGGGGGCATTAGGAGGAACATGGCCAGCAGGTCGAGGGAGGTGATCCTGGCCCTCTGCTCTGCCCTGGGGAGGCCACAGCTGGAGTGCTGTGTCCAGGTCTGGGCTCCCCAGCTCAAGAGAGACAGGGAACTGCTGGAGAGGGCTCAGCAGAGGGCTACGAAGGTGATGAGGGGACTGGAGCATCTCCCTGATGAGGAAAGGCTGAGGGAGCTGGGCCTGTGTAGCTTGGAGGAGAGTGAGAGGGGATCTTATCAACGCATACAAATATCTTAAGGGTGAGTGCCAGGATGATGGGACCAGGCTCTTTTCACCAATGCCCAGTGACAGGACAAGGGGCAACGGGCACAAACTGAAAGACAAGAAGTTCCATCTGAATACGGGGAAGAACTTCTTTACCTTAAGTGTGACAGAGCACTGGGACAGGCTGCCCGGAGAGGGTGTGGAGTCTCCTCTGGAGACATTCAAAACCCACCTGAATGTGACTGTGTAACCTGCTGTAGGTGAACCTGCTTTAGCAGGGGGTTGGACTAGATGATCTCTAGAGGTCCCTTCCAACCCTGACCATTCTGTGACCCTGCCAGAAGTATGGCAAGTGCCTAAGACTTGTTTCTCAAGAAGTGCAGGAGTGCGGCAAGAGCTCCTGATTGTGCGTCTGTCACAATTTGAGAAGACCAAGACCTGTAATGTGATTGTTTAGCAGGTGGGAAAAGGGGAGTGTGGGTTGAGAGGCAATTCCTTTCTTTCTGTTTATGAAACTGGAAGAAGCCATCTTTTCATACAAACTTCTGCTACTCATTGAAGAGGAGAATACATTGACTCTTGTTTTCATTCTTGAAGTATTTTAATCAGAGACAGGATATAGGTCCAAAGGTGGCCTGTGGAGTTTGTGCGTAACCACCTCCTTTGTATTTGCAGGCAGAGTGAATAACCTAGAGCTCAATTAAAGGAGAGTAAGCTGTACATCCTTTTTGCCACTGTTTCTGAAGTCCACTAAAAAGAAAAAATCTTTTTTGTTAGAGACAAGTCCAGCTGTGTTGAAAGGACAAGATGTAGCAGAGGAGTTTGTATGTAGTTTGCGTTGTGCAAATTAGAGCTTTGTTGTCTGCAGACACCTTTTAAGAACTCCATTCTGCAAGGTGGCAGTGAACAATACTGGTTTTACATTGCTTGCAGTAAGGAATAATTGAGATTGCAAGTACCCAGCTCAGGTTTGTTCTTATCTGTCTCTCTTTCTAAATACTTTTATGCATTTGATTCCTAGCCTATAGGCCACAGACCACTGAAGGTCTGTAGGGCCACCACCAAACACGCTGCAACTGTTCTATCAAGCTGTCCTGGTTTAATCCATTCTTCCATGTGGCTACATGTGGGCATTTGTGAGATTGTTGTCCACTGGACAATTTCTGGAGCTCAAACAAAGGCAGTGAATTTATCAAAGCCTTTATTGTGCTAGTACTCCTTTGGGTCTTGGAAGCCGTATTGGCTCTCAGGAGCTGTCAGGAGCACAAGGTGTTCCCGCATCTGCCTCTGTCACTGAGGTGAATCTCTCAGGCAGTGCAACCTGCCTTCTGGTGACCTGGGGTGCAGGGACCGACCTCGCAGGAGGCCTAGCGGTGAACTAAGTCATGCCTGTTCTTCGTCATGCAGGGTCCCGAGTGTCTTTGGCTGGCTGTGACAGTGCTACATCTCCAGGTGTCATTCTAGCCATTGTGTTTGAGAAGGCAATCCAGGGGTACCTTTGCAACAAGATGAAATACAAATATAACTATTGAGGGAGGGATGTCAGTTGGTGGAGGAGCATAGCAGGGTGGAGAATGTGGTCTGACCTTAGTTCCAGGGGCAGTTTTTGCATAGAACTGTTATGCCTTGGTCTGTTCTTGGCACTCCTGCTTCAGAGTAGAAGTCAATCTAGTGAACATCCAGAAAACAAAGATTAAAAAATGGCAGCTGCAGTTTTAAAGAGGGTTTTCCTTTTTTGTTCCTGAAAACTTTTATTTGAAAAGTTTCAGTGCTACCTTCAGTACTACTGAAAAGGTTCAGTACTACCTTCTAAGTAACCTACCTAGAATTAGGGATTTTTCTTGGGAGCAGGCATTGCTGTTTCCTTCCTCTGCCATTCTGAGCATTTATATTTACCAGGTTCTGTGCCTTGACATTCACACAGCTGCTAGCAATAAATTTTCACTTCTGTTTTAAAAGAACTTGAAACATATTTTTATGCAAATCACTCTTCGTTGAACAAGATTTTCATCTTTGGTGTTGGGAGTTGCTGGGGACTGCACTGCACAAAGTCTGTCTTGCATTACCCTTTGGTTTGAAGAATGCAGGGGTTTTGGTTAATCTAAATGCAGTGACAAAGCTGACAAAGGAAGAGTGGAGCAGAAAAATAACATGGTTTTTAAAATTGCCTACAATAACCTGAGTTAGGTTTAAGCAGAGTGTTTCAGTGAATAAAATTAGTAAATTGGGATTCACTGGGTATTTGCTTGCTATGTGTCACCACTAATGGATGACTTGATTAATAGTGGTCTTAAATACTATATAACACTGTATTCTGGTTTTGTTTGCTTGTGAATTCTCTATTAGCATGCCTAAGAACATGCTAGCAGGAAATCTTTGAGCCAATATAATGTGAACAAATAAAGAATAATACTGTGATTAATGCATGTATCTGTATGGTTCTGTTGTTAGTGTGCCATAGGTAAGTAATAGATCTGACTACTTTATTCATTTTGTATTTTTAGTTCTAGCTGAATGCTACCAAGCTGCTCACTACTGAAATATGGTGGCAGGAGTCCCCTTTGTTAGTGTTTCATTGTAGCAAGAATGGACTTAAACAATAAAGTTAAATAAAGTCACCTGGAGAAGCCTCCAGAAGTTGGAAAAGCTCTGCACAGGTAAAGCATTTCGCTAGAATGTGGAGTATGTGTTCAATGGTGGTGAAAGTGATGGTGTGGCCTCCATAGGGCCAAAGTTCGTTAGAGGGTGGCAGCAGACACATCTGTGTTGCAAAATAATGCTAAGTGGTGTCTGCAAAATGAGGATGAGGGAAGGGGCAGAGGGGGGAGGCAAGGAACTAACTCAAAATGAGGTGAAAAAGATGTAAAATTCCTAAGACAGTTGTTTAGCACCTGTGAATTCACAGAGCACATTCCTGCTGTGATATAGCTACTCCCATTTTGTGTCCCATTCACTGGCCAGCCTGTGTCCGGGGTGGACTGCCAGCAAGTCAAATGCAGCTCCTACTCTGGGGCCATACTGCAGCAGCGAGTCTGTTATGGGGTAGGGGTTACTGGCTCAGGCAGGAACAGGGGTGCCAGATTGCCCTAAGTCATGGTGATGTGTCCAAGCCTGCACCAGCTTGATGGAAAAGTGGGACCCTGAGGACCCGCTCACATCACCTGCTGGTAAACTAGTCCCATTTCACCCCTCTGCTCAGTTCCCAAAGGTAAGTGTCTGGTAGCCCTCTGTATGAGCACTGTATGGTTTGGAAGGTTGGCTTCCTCCTGGCTACTTCATAGCCTTCAGTTCCACCTGGAACTCATGCATATTCAAATAATTTTCTGTCTGGTTCACCCACTTTCTCACAGAAAGTTGATGGTTGGACTTCTTCCACAGGAGGCCTGACAGGTTTCAGAGCTGTTTCAGTGTATTGTTGGGTCCTGCAGGTTGTGCCCCTTTTCTTCAGCATGTTAATGTTCCAGGAGACTGCTAATAAGATAACTGTGGTGAATGGAACTTGTGTTGCTTTTATCTAGTGTTTTTATCATAGCTTGAAACAGAATGGTGATCATGAGACAATCTCTTTCCTCACAGCTAAGGGATGGGATTTTTTCTTAAAGACTTAACACTAACATCACAAACCCAAGGGTAAACTGGCTCCTGAACCAGTAGTATAGTGCAAGTGAGCTCAGGGGTACGTTGTTCAGATACGGACAAAACTTAGTCACCTTCAGGTACACTGCCTTAGTTCTGCTTTTGAATGCCACGTTCACTACCCTGCAGGGGTTGTTCAAACTGTAACAAAGAGCATTTCTCAACACCTGGTTCAAAGTGAGCAGGGCAAGTGCTTATTTGGCACAGCAGCCCCGAGCTGCATGGATTCTTAGCAGTGCTTCGAGGCAGCAAGTTTTGCGTCACCAGGAGAATTACACACTGGGACCCGAGGTTCCTGGGGCATCAGCAGCAAACCAGCCTAGAGGTCCTGCCCCAGGGGAGGGGAGGAGAGGTGAAGGCTGGAGGTGAGAATAAGTCCAGGGCCCAGGTGTGTCTGCTGTAAAAGTCGGCACCTTGCATAAGCTCCATCTGTGGAGATACTCCTCACCTAAATCCTGAGACCTCTAGGGGTCATACAAGTGCTGTTCTAGTTGCTGGGGTGCTTGTAGGAAGTTTTTTTAATGAAAATCAAAAAAGCTGCTCTTGACCCTGTATGTTCTGTTTTCTCCAAGATACAAGTGATGTAGCCTTGGTGCCCTAACAGGGCATGATTGCTCTTTTATTAAGGTCTAAGTAAATGAAGACTTGTATCACACAGGCAAGCGCAAAGGTTTCTGTTCTGAAAGGCCATTTCATAGCTTCCTCAGAAGCCGTGGTTTAATTTTTATAGTTTGATCTGGGGACTAATAGTCTTATGACAGAACTGATTTGAGGTAGTCTCTTAGTCCTCAGGGTTCTGCAGATTGAAGGCTTCATGAGCAGTGGAGACTGGTCAGGAGGGTTTGGCATATTGCTGAGACCAAGAGAAAATGCCTGCTGAAGGCACTGGGTGCTATGGCAGGAGGAACTTGGACCCTCAGCCAGGTCAGCAGAGATGTGGCTATTTAGGTTTTCTGACCAAATTAAAGTAGCTTGGAAAAAGAGAGGCTTTGTGCAAATGGCTTTCTTCCATTGATCTTGCTCTTCTGAGTTGCTTCTGTGTTCTTCAGTCCTTTTACCCCTCTAGTCCTTGTATTCTCTTCTGAGAACGGAAAGAATCCTTTTATGTCCTAGATCATGACTATACTTGCTATAAGAAACAACTTTAACATCATGGTATGGTTCCCTGTGCCCTGCAGACAGGAGCTCCCTGAGTTCAGTAGCCACAGACGTTGACTGGATAGGGCAATATCCCTGACATGGAGAAAAGACGATTTGTTTGCTCTCGTTATTACTTTACAACTAATCTTATGCCTTGCTCACTGTAAACACACAATGTTAGTGTGAAAGAGGGTCCTCTGTCTGTATAAGACTCTAAATAGGAGGAAGAAATCACTGAGGCAGTTCCATAGACTGCATTCACTTAAAAAGATGGACAATGCAACTTGTAAGACTTCTGAAGAAGGCAGAAAAAAGTGTTCTGGCTAGTTCATTGTTGTAATCCAAGCCTGCACTTGTTCCTGGAGATGATGATTCTTCTCAAAATGCCAGTTGTATGGGTTCTAGCTGAGATGGGGGTAATTTTCCCCACGGCAGCCCTCGCAGTGCTGTGCTCTGTATTGGCAGCTAGAAGGGTGCTGGTAACACACGGTGGTTTGGCTACCGCTGAGCCGTGCTCCACAGCTCCAAGGCTGGCTCTCCAGCATCCCCCCTCACCAGTGGGCTGGGGGCGGGCAAGATCTTGTGGGGGGACATAGCCAGGACAGCTGACCTGAAGTGACCAAATGGATATTCCGTGTCATATGACATCTGCTCAGCAACAAAAGCTAAGAGAATGGAGGAGGAGAAGGGTATTCGTTTTCCTTTCCTTTCACATGTAGCATTTGCTTGATTAAACTGCTTTTATCTTGACCCACGAGTTTGGGTTTTTTTTCCCATTTCCATCTTATTTTCCTCCCCCAATCCTGATGAGGAGGGGAGTGATAAAGCAGCTTGGTGGGCACCTGGTATCCAGACAGCCAAGGTCAACCCACCACAGTCCTTTTTTGTGCCCGGTGTGGGGGCCTGAGGCAATGCCAGTTTTGTATTAAGCGTTGTATAGCTGTAATAGTTATTAAGTGGCAACCTCCAGTCTGGGTCATGGAGTTTGTTGGCTGCACTTCTTATCTCTTTATTTTGCTGAGTTTGGGAACATGCTAGTACAAACAATGACTATGTGCTTTGCCCTTGCCCTGGCATTGATGGACTTGCTGTGCTGGGGGAGCTATCTTGTGGAGAGCATGAGGGAATACATCTTCCTCTTCCTACATGGGATTGATGTGGATGGTTTTATTATGCAGGTTCCTGAGGTACTTGGTCACCCTTACATGAACTGTTTAATGGTACTAATTAACACTTCTAGCATATTATGACATTTGTGGAATCTGGTGTTGTCCTGGTGTAAGAGAAGACAACTTTTGCGTGATACTGAAACGTGCCCTGAAGCAGCAGGTCTGTGGGTGGCAGGGTGTGAAGGAGCATTTGGGCAGGTTCCTAGGGCGCTTATCGCTTCCTATAACCTGGGACTTTACACCTGAACAGGCAAGCAACCCTGGCAAACTGACATGCCACCTGATAGAAGGGTGCCTTGCCCACCCCAATGAAATCCAGCAGCTTCTGGCACTGTACTGGGGCCTGGCCTGTGCCTATCGAGCCCCAGTTCAGTACCCTTAGAGGACTGTGCGTTGAGGCAGGGACCCAGACAGCAACAAACTATAGTAATCACCCCAGTAGTGAAAAAGAAACAGTGGACAAAGAAAACAACAGGTCCATGTCATTGCTTAGAAAGGGAGGAGGAATTAGATGAAAGGTCTGATCATGAAGGTGGTCCTTTGATAAAAAAATTGGAGGAAGGAGTGAGAGAATTCAGACTGGAAGTGGAAACCACCAGGTCCCTGACCTTATCAGGACTTTGAGACATGCAGAAAGTTGACAGCTGCCAACCAGGTGAGCAGATTGCTACCTGGCTGCTCCGATGCTGGGATAGTGGGGCCACCAGTCAGCAGCTGGAAGGCAAGGAAGCCCAACAGCTGGGATCCCTTGCTAGTAATGGGGAAATGAAGAAAGTAACTGGAGAAGAGGCAGCAATCTGCAGTCTCTGGAGGTGGCTCCTCTCAAGTGAGAGCGCAAGATATCCATTCAAGAAAGATTTTGTGAACTCCCTAGGAGTGCAGATGAAGGCATCCAGTATCTGAGAGAACTAGCAGTGCTGGAAGCCATCTACAATGATCTAGACAATGATGAGGTCTCCAAAGATCCAGAGGATGTCCTGTGCACATGAGCCATGTGGAGGAAGGTGATTCAAAGTGCTGCACTGTCATATTCTAACAGATTGGCAGTGATGCGTTGCCCAGGTATGGATACATCAACAGTGGAGAGCATGTCTTCTTGATTCCAAAACTTGGAAGGAAATCTCTGTACCTCCTCATCCCTACGGGCCAGTGCCTTGGCTGTCAGGGTTGCCCCAAGAAATCGGTCCTCTCCTGCTCACATCAGAAGGAAAAGGAGCCCCAGGTGCATTCTGCGTGGTACACTGGTTCTTCCTGCGTGACTGGGGAGAGAACATGAGGAAGCAGGATGGTGAACCCACAATTAAGCTGGAAGCCTGTGTACGTGAACTGAGAAGGAAAACAGCTGTTAAGAAGGGGCCATCTGAGAGGGCTGTCAGTGCAGTTGCTGTAGGGACACAAGACAGCAATCGGCAATCTGCCAGACATAGAAGAACTGAGATCACCTCCCTTGATGCTGGTGAGAGCACTTTTGGTCTGGCACTGCAAGGGTCAGACAGTGAATACTCTGACCAGTAACAGGAATAGAAGATCTCTGCCTACAGCCAGGAGGAGGAAAGGGATGATGAGAAGGTGTACAGGACTCTATGGATTCGATGGCCTGGCACATTACACTCACAGAATTATAAGGGTTTGGTAAACACTGATGCCATCAGAGTACAGGGACACAGGACCTATCTGGATCTCTGCAGTGACAGGGGAATGCTAAGAATTGCCTGTATTGGAGGCTGATGTGAGCTTGACAGGGGACAAGTGGGAATAGCACTCTGTTGTGACCGGCCCAAAGGCCCCGTTGTATCTTTGGCATAGACTGTGCCAGGAGAGGGTGCTTCAAGGACCCAAAGGGGATGATGGGCTTTTAGTGTAGCCATTGTGAACAGAGAGATCAAACAGCTGTCTACCCTGCCTGGCCCCTCTGAAAATCCCTTCATTATGGGATTGCTGTGATTTGAACAGCAGGTGACAATTGCTACCAGGATGGTGCACTGGCAGCAATATTGCACAAACCAAGGCTCCCTGGCTCCCGTCCGTGAGCTGGTTCATCAACTGGAGAGCCAAGGAATCATCAGAAAGACTCATTCACCTGTTAATAGTCCCATATGTCTAGTGCAAAAGTCTGACAGAGGATGGAGGTTAACAGTAGACTACCATGGCCTGAAAGAAGTGATGACACCACTGTGTGCTGTACTAGACATGTTAGAGCTCCAATATGAACTGGAGTCAAAGCCAGCCAAAGTGGTACGCTGCAATTGACATTGCCAATGCATTTTGTTTAGTTGTTTTTTTCTTTCAGTTCCTTTGGCAGCAGAGTGCAGGAGACAGTTTGCTTTCACATGGAGGGTATTTGATACACCTGGAATCAGCTGCCCCAGGGATGGAAGCACAGCCCTACCATTTGTCATGGACTGATCCAAACTGCTCTGGAGAAGGGTGATACCCCTGAACATGTACAATACATTGATGATGACATCATGTGGGGCAACAAGGCAGAAGAAGTGTTTGGGAAAGGAAAAAGAGTAATTCAGATTCTTCTGAAAGTTGGTTTTGCCATTAAAAAAAAAAAAAAAAGGTGAAGGGACCAGCACAGGAGATTCTGGTTTTGGCAATACAATGGCAGGACAGACACTGTCACCTACCTATGGGTTTGATTGACAAGGTAGACACTGTGTCTCCACCAGCTAACAAGAAGGAAACACCAGCTTTCCTAGGCCTTGTGGGATTCTGGAGAATGCATATTCCAGGTTATAGACAGCTTGTGAGTCCTCTTTATCCAGTAACCTGAAAGAAGTAGTATTTTGATGGAGCCTGGAGCAGCAACAGGCCTTTGAGCATATCAAACAGGAAACAGCTCATGCAGTAGCTCTTGGGCCTGTCTGGACAGGACCAGCTGTGCAAAATGTACTCTACACTGCAGCTGGGGAGCATGGTCTCACCTGGAGCCTGACAGAAAACATCAGGAGAAACCTGAGGTCAACCATTAGGGTTTGGAGCCAGGGGTACCAAGGATCAGAAGCCCACTACACCCTGAATAAAGAGATACTAGCAGCATATGAGGGGGTACAAGCTACCTCAGAAGCTGTTGTTACAGAGGCATATCTCCTCTTGGCACCACGATTGCCTGTGCTACACTGGATGTTAAAAGGAAACATCTCCTCTACACCTTGCGCAATGAGTACTACATGGAGTAAGTGGGTAGTGTTGATCACGCAATGAGCTTGACTATGGAAACCCAACCACCTAGGAATCTTGGAAGAGATCATGGACTGGCCAGAAGGTAGAGATTTTGGAGCATTGCCTGAGGAAGTGGCTTGTGCCCAAGAGGCATGAGTTATCAGAGGATGAAACGCGTTATGCTTTGTTTACTGATGGATTCTGTCATTTAGTAGGAAACCACTGGAAGTAGAAAGCTGCGATGCAGAGTCCCACACAAGAAGTCGTTGAAACCACTGAAGGAGGAGGTGAGTCAAGTCAGTTTGCAGAAGTGAAAGCCATCCAGCTAGCCTTAGAGATTGCTGAGTAAGGAAAGTGGCTAGTACTCTATACTGACTCCTGGTTGGTGGCTAATGCCCTGTGGGGGTGGCTACAGCCGTGGAAGAAGACCGATTGGCAGTGCAGGGGTAAACCTACCTGAGCTGCTGCATTGTGGCAGGACATCACTACCAAGGTAGAAAACAGTTCTAAAGGTATGCCATGCAGATGCTTACATGCCCAAAAGCCACACCACTGAAGAACATCGGAACAATAAACAGGTGGACAAGGCTGTCAAAATTGAAGTAGCACAGGTGGAGCTGGACTGGGAGTGTAAGGATGAGTTATTCACAGCTCAATGGGCCCACAAAACACTGGGACATCTAGAGAGAGATGCAACATACAGATGGGCTCATGATCCAGGGGTTGCACTTGACCACAGAGGCCAGCATACAGGTCATTCATGAATGTGAAACATGTGCTGCAATCAAGCGAGTCACATGAGTAAAATCTCCCTGGAACAGGGAGAGGGCAGTGGCTGGGTTTTCGGTATGGTGAGGCCTGGCAAGTGGACTATATTGGATCACTGCCATGAATACGCCAAGGCAAGTGCAACAGACTCACTGTGGTGGGACTACTGGTTGGCTAGAGACTCACCCTGTAAAAAATGCCACTGCCCAAAACACCATCTTAGGCCTTGAAAGGCAAATTTTGTGGCAACATGGTAAACGAGAAAGAATTGAATCAGACAATGGGACTAATTTCTGAAATAAGCTCATAAACTCCTGGGAAAAGACGTATGGCACTGGAGTGGGCGCATCACATCCTCTGTTACCCACAAGCCTCTGGAAAGACTGAGACATGTATGTAATAGGCTGCTAAAGACTATGTTGAGGGTGTTGGCCAATGGGGCATGGAAACATGGCTTATAAATTTAGCAGAAGCCATCTGCCTGGTTAACACCAGAGGATCTGCTAACTGTCCTGGTCCTGCTCAGACAAAACCTCTGTATACTGTGGGAGGATATAAGGTCTCTGTAGTGTGCATGGTGAAGTGGCTGGGGAAGGTGGTGTGGATTGCCCCTCCCATGGGACAAGGCAAACCCATTTGTGGGACTGTCTTCACTCAAGGACCTGTGTGTACTTGGTGGAAATGTGGAAGGGTGGGGAGACCCAGTGTATGCCTCAAGGAGATTTAGCCCTGGAGGAAAAATAATCTGTGATGTGAGTTGTCTGTTTTAGGAAGTAATGCAGCAGGAATGACCTGAACTGACAGAGTGAGTTTCACAAAGAACCACACAAGTGCAATGGTGACCCAAATCAAACCAGTATTGGTGCCCAACAGTCAAATATACTGCTTCTCCTGTCCTGAGCACCAATCTAGACAGATGGGGCCCAAGTCATAGCATGTCCTTATGAACCATCTGGAGGAGTGGAGGAAACCCATGGAATGGGAGAGTAATAGCTATTTGTTCAAGGCCAGGGGATAGTAGTTAATGAGAATGCATAAATCTATACGTTTGGTATAAAGATGGTCTAGGTATGTAGTTTAAGTTGTAAGTGTTGGCAAGAAGGGACTGCAGTAATGAGAACTAAATACAATGGGATGGTTAGAAGATATATGTATATGTATTAAATTATGTGGGATCTGAGCAGGATGCAAATGGTAGGGAATAAGGGGTGGAGATTTTATGGGTTCTAGCTGAGGTGTGTTTAATTTTCCCCACGACAGCCCTCGCAGTGTTGTGCTCTGTATTGGCAGCTAGAAGGTGCTGGTAACACACAGTGGTTTGGCTACCGCTGAGCCGTGCTCCACAGCACCAAGGCTGGCTCTCCAGCATCCCCCCTCACCAGTGGGCTGGGGGTGGGCAAGATCTTGTGGGGGGGCATAGCCAGGACAGCTGACCTGAAGTGACCAAAGGGATATTCTGTGTCATATGACATCTGCTCAGCAACAAAAGCGAAGAGAATGGAGGAGGAGGGGCATTTGTTATTACAATGTTTGTCTTCCAGAGCAACTGCTACATGTACTGAAGCCCTGCTTCCCAGGAAGTGGCTGGACATGGCCTGCTGATGGCAAGTAGAGAATAAATCTTTTGTTTTCCTTTGTTTCCGCTTTATTAAACTGCCTTTTTCTTCACCCACAAGTTGGGAGGTTTTTTCCATCTTATTTCCCACCCCCCTGCCCTTCCTGCTGAGGAGGGGAGAGCGATAGAGCAGCTTGGTGGGCACCAAACCACCACACCGACTTAAACTTCCACTGTTGCATCAGATTGCAGTCCTCTGGAGGATTCCTGGAGTGTGGAGACTGTGCAACTTATATATGAGGTAACATGTAATAAGGCTAAGCTGGAGGTAATTTGGTCCTGTTCAAGTGACCCACAGCACTTAAACAGCAGCCTGGTCCTTGCCTATGCTCTAACGTTCCCCCAGGATGGTTGTTTCCATTGCACCCGCTCCTGCTCTTGGAGGTGCTCCTCTTGAGCCCAGCTAGGCAAGTGACTCCTTCCTCTTCTCTCTCCATCCCAGAAGGACTCACACCTGAAGATTTCCTTGCATGTGGCAGAGCGGAGGAGGCAGAATGGCTGCAGACACTGCTAGAGACTGTCATCAGTCTAGGTGTATTTGCTTGACTGGTTATATATGGTCAGCTGGGGGAGCAGGAATTCAACTTTGTGCAGCAGCAAAAGATGATTTGTTCATTTCCATTGCACTGCAGCAGTTACTGTCACATTGCTGTTTCGCAGCATGTATTTCTTTAAAGAAACAACAAATGCAAAACCCAGCCAGAACAAGATGGTAATTATTAACCAGATCTGTATGAGTATTGGCTTAAATCCATGAACTACATCAAGCCTTGCCTGTAGTGAAGGGGGATGGGAAAATTACTGATTTCAGAAATTCCTGTCTATACAGGACATCTGAAAAGTTACAAGGGGATAACTCAGAAGGAAGAAGTCTTGCAAGCATGCAGTGGGACCTAAAATTGCAGGTTTTGGACATGGGTGCTGGGGCGTTATTGTGGACTGGAGAGAGCCAATGGGCAGATCTGCAGTGTTTTGGCATCCAGTCTTGATGTCGTGCAGATGTTAAATGTTAAAAATGAGGCACCAAAATATGTTTATAGCTCTGGGCCATGGTCCTGCTGCTGATGGTCTTGCTGGGACTGAGATCTACTGTTGTAGCTTGCCTAGCAGCAAGCACCCCATGGTTTTCTTGCAGTGTGAATAAATTGTTCTGGATGGGGGTGAATACAAGACAGAACACAGAATGATACTAGTTTTTTTCATTGTCTGATATGTTTAGAGGGGATGTTTAGTTAGGACAGTGTGTATTGTTAGTGATTTCTCTATTCCTTCTACTTAATGACTAGCTTATTTTTTATTTTGCTCCCAAATTAAGCATTTCTTCACAAGTTTAGAGATGGCACTTGTAGAAATAGAACATAGTGCTGGAATAGTTGCTTTGGCTAAGCTCTTGATCCTGCCTAGGCTGCTGGCACCTGTGGGTGCTTGGTGCCCTGGGAGCAGGACCACAGGACCACCTCTTTGGAGGTGTTCCAAAGATGTGTTGGGCTTACCTGCAGCTTTGCAATTATCAGGTATTGACCCTTAAGATGCACCCAGGCGTTACTGCTGAATAAACAAACACAGCGAAATTGTATTGCAGAGATAATTAATTTCAAAAGAAATCTTTAAATCTGTGGGGAAAAGGAATGGAGAATTACTTTAATCCAGGAAGAGCTCTATGTGTGTGCCCAACAAAACACAGCTTTGTGAGAATTTTATTGCTCTTTAGCTGGTACGTGAGCCTCCCCTCTTTTTCACTCCATGCTGCCTCATTGTAAGTAATATTTCACCGAAGAACAACTTTATCTATACCAAGTAATTCACCTAATGACATGCTATTGAGGGAAAAGGATTTCACTCTGCTACCGAACTAGAAGTTCCAACGTTCACTGCAAAACTGGGTGAAAAAGTATCTTATCAGGGATCTATGCAGTCACTTGTAGTTTGCCCTTGCTCCCTTAAATACTGTCCAACAGTTCTAGATCCTGCATGAAGTAAGTGGGTTTACTTTTATGACCTTGATATATAACAACTATGTGATGTTTTGCAAACTTCCTCTGGTGAGAAGATCAATGCTAGTTCCTTTTGCGGCTGTAGCACAGCCCTAGCTTCTGTCTTGGCTTTTCTCCTTCAAACTCAATGAGTTAAATGCCAGAGGTTTATTACATGCTTTCTATCTGGGTTAATTTTTTCAGCCTCTGAATCTACTAATTGCTGTTTGTAAATTTTCCTGGTGGTAAAGGTCACAAAGATAACTTGGCCCCTGTAGCTCAACCTCTTGGTACATCTCAGGTTATGAAAAGCAGTGTTGAAGTCTGATGATTAATTTAATTACTCTTCTGAGGTTTCATCATGAAGAAAGACTATTTTTCCTTTGTAGTTAACTTTCATCCAATATTTGCATGACATCTCAGTGTTGGGTTAGGAATCTCTATTTTAGTGGGGTGCAGTCAGATGGTAGGAACAGTTTTGTCAGACATAAATGTGATCCTGAACTGTCACACAGGTGCCTTCCACTACTTCATGAGACTGGAAACCATGCTGTTGCTTTTGTTTTCCCTCTAAACTTTCCACCTTTTCTAGGAACCTGAAATTGGGGCAAAGCCTGAGAGTAAGACAATGGTGCTTTGGTGCCTAAAGCTGCACCAGCCAGCACTTGGTGTTTGCTCTAGCCCCTGCAGAAAACTTGTTCATGGAAGTGCTGTTTGGGAGGGTCAGATCTGCTTTCCAAAGCCACACCTGTGTACAAATAGGGGATCAGGTGTTCCAAAATAACCTGTTCCTGTTTGAGAAAATCGGGAGCAAGCTGGCATCAGGGTGTCTTCGTAGAAACCGGGGGTCACCCTGCTCCTTCCATTTGGCACTCCTGGTTAGCCTTTGCTCCCTCACACTGAAATGCCCAGGGCCACCTCTACTGCTCTTCCTGGAAGTCCACTGGCAGGGTCCAGCAGGGCAGGTAGAGATGAGTTCATCCCAAATCCTGCAGAACAGCCCTTTATGTGAGTCATTGGGAGCGCATGTGTGTGGGAGCATGTGCAGAAGCAGATGCCCCTGTCCTTTCTACATGCTGTCCCCTTCAGCTCATCTCTGCTGAGGTTGTCCTACTGTGTGTTATCACAGGAACAGTATCACAAAGGTGGCATTGCAGCTTTTCTGGAGTTCTTGACAGGATAGCTGGTCGTGGTGGTGCGCTAGAGACTTACCAAAGTTTAAAAAGCTCTCCTAGCACCTGTAGCAGAGAAGACCACTACCTGCAGAGGCAGTCAGCCCAGGGATGTGCATGTCTCAGCTATCTCCTCTTTATGCTCCAGGGTCCCTATGGACTAGCATTTGCAGCCTTGCCTTTCCTGTCAAGAGTGTCTGCAAGGCAGCTGCAGCAAAGCCACCGTTCTACCTGTGAAATGTAGCTTATGAGGTTAAAACTAGGCAGTAAAGTACGCTTATAGCTGTATGAATCACGAGCCAAGATGCAATCCGTTACATTAAATGGGAGAGTCCTAAAATGCTTGTGAGAGTTCATTGAAAAGAAGTAACAAAATGAAAATTTTCACCCTTAGAACACTTTGTAGGTACTTAACGTACTTGCACTAGTGAATCAACTAGATGCTGATGTGTATCCCAGTGCCATACCCCAGCTCAGGCAGTGGGGCCAGGGCCTCCGGCTGCGCTAGGTGTGCTCAGCCAGGGTGCTGTGGCTGCAGCGCGGGGCTGGAGCACCCCAGCCACCCTGTCTCTGCAGGTCCAGCCTGTGGGGGTTATGTAGAGAATATGGAGGAGGAATGTACGCTGTAACATCTGTGTCCTGCTGTACTGGGGAAAAGCTGATTTCAGCTGTCTCCAGCTCCTTTGCTGTTTTATGTTTTAGCGCAGAATATGAATGCAGTGATCAAATGTACTTTAAAGAGCTTTTTCAGGCAGCGTGTGGTAGAAGATAGGGCAGATTTAGAAAAAGAGGGTGTCCAAATAAGATCCAAACACAACATTCAAAATTATTCTTAAAAAAAAAATGCCTACCTTCCCTTTCCAGAACATCTAGTCCTCATGTCGTCTTTTTCTTCCTCACTCACTACAAGTCATTTTTCCAAAGCCCAGCTTCTCTGCTCCACCGTTTCCCAACTTGGAAATCATTTGTAGCATGTGCTCGATACTTGATCTTGGATAGATGGGATTCCCAGCTGAAACCAGCCTTTTTTTCACCTTGTGCACAGGACATACTGGACTCACGAGAAGTACTATGCCCAGTACGCTCCATTTCTGCCAGCTGTCAGGCTATAATCCTAACTAGTACAGTGTTCAGGCATGATCTGAGTAACCTGAACACCTATGGCAACCCCTGGCACTGAAGATGCCATCTACCTGCCAATACAAATCTCTTTCTGCAATATTGGGTATGTTGTGAGCTTTAATTGTTCCTGTGGGCAGATGTGGCTGCTATTTGTCTATATGCTGATCTTGAATTGCCTTGTGGAAAGTAGCTCTTTCATCCGTAATTCCTTCCTTAAAATCAATGACAACAAATACCAACATTTTCAAAAGTCATCAAGATGAGATTTTCAAGGGCACATCACTATAAACTGAGGTTAATGTCTCAAAAAAATGTTTTTGCTTAACGGGATGAATAACAAGAATGAGGGCTAAATCTTCAGACTTGTGGAGCAGTCACTGCTTGATGAGTCAGTGTGTCACGGTGGAAAAGCGATGGCTTGCCACACTGTCCCCAAAGATGAATGCTCCTTCCCACCTTCTCCACAATGGGACATCATTCTCCTCCTACATTTCAGACCCAGGAAAGTCATGTATAGGTTAAATGGAAGCATCTGTGTGACAGAAAGTAAGGACAACATACAAAGTACCTATGCAAAATAAAAAGGAAGGATGGCTGATTGACCTTCCTTCAGTTTGATTTGAGAGAGAGTACTTGGTACAGATGTCTCTTGACAGTTACTAAATAAACAGAAAATGTGTTCACCTGCAGAAATCTGAGGTGGAAGTGCCTGGAGGCTGGAGGAGCGCTTGGGCACAGTAGATAACCTTCTCTTGTTTTTTTTCTTCCCTGACTATTGACTTCTGGCATGCTGGAGACTAAATCTTGGGCTAAATGGATCCTGCATCAGACTCAGCACAAGTGCCCTTAAGTTCTGACTGTGCAGCTGCTAAAGAGATGGAAATACCTTCCTGGGGGATTCATGAATTCTCTGTTAGGCTGTAAATGGTGTGGAAGCAAATAGATACGATCACTCTGCTGCTTCTACACCATTCATCTTGGGCTACTTTGAAACGCCATCTTCTCTCCTAGCATTCCTTGTACTGTAGCAAGCAAGTTAGGTAAATTCAAGCTACTTTGCAGTTTGGGCTGTGCCAGCATTGAAATGAAAGGGTTTAAAGCAGACACAGTTGTCTCTCTTCTGGCAAACTGGCAAACTGCATTGGACCAGAACAGCCATCGCATGAGGCTCCTTACAGTAGGAATGTCCCATAAAAAAATCAAAATTTCACATAAGCAGTTGCTTTGGCAACAGACTGCCAGCAAGCTGTCAGCCAGCAAGCTGCCAGAGTTAGTCTTCCTACTAAGTGGAGGAATTTTGGCAGCTGGAACTTGAAAGACCCATCCTGCAGGAGCAGAAGTGAGGGGCCAGGGCTGCAGTATGGGGGCTGACGCTACAGGTGCCCGATGCTGTGCTACTTGCTCAACACATGTGTGTTCGTCCTGCTTGGGATGCAGGTCAAGCAGATGCTTCTGAACAGCTTTTTGGCAGAAATCTTATAATGGTTTGCCCAGCTTTATCATTTGCTAGTTCCTGTATCAGTTCACCCTCGACACTGATCCTTTTATGTCTGTTTAAACTTATCTATTTTTAGCTTTCATCAGTTTGAGCTTCACATTTCTGAAAAAAATGTGCCTTCTTATACCAGTCACTAGTTGTCCAAAAGTTGCTTTCTTATTAGAAAATTATAATCTGTTTTATTTACCCTTCAATTAGACATATTAGCTCTCATTTTTGATCAGTAGATCCCATAACAGTCATGAAAAGCTTTTGTTCCATGTGATCAAAGCAGAAAAGTAAAATGTAGAGTAAAAGTAAAACCTGTTTTCCTTAGCAGTCTTTTGCTTTTTGAGGACAGCCCTGTTCCTTGTCTGTTCTCTCATCTCCATCCTCCCAAGCCTCATCTACTATTAAATCTTGTCTTTTAGGTTGCCGTTATCTTCTTGATACAAGCAAAGCCTTAATTACACTGAATTGCTGTATTAAAAACATCAGGCAGTAGTGCCTTAGCCAGCCCTGCCATTTCTGGAATGAAATAGCTGCTGGCATAAAGCTGCCCTTTGTTTCCCTAGTTGACCTCTTGCAGGTTTTTCCACTCTACCTTCACTTTTTTTCTTCCCCCTTCTGGTTTCATTAAAAAAGGAGCTTTCATCTTCTGCTTTGGGAGGTGTATGTTCCCATGCACACTCATGTGCTGGCCCTTTTGCACTGCTTTCACATCAGACTGAAGAGAAGTGGAAAACTTGCAGAGAACAAGACCTGTCCAACCCTGTGACATTGTCCTGCCCATCGCACTGGGGCTGTAAGTGTCAGTCTCCAAGGAAGAACATTCTGGAAGTGCACATAGGTACAGTTTTGTCAGACAATGAGTATATTCCCACCCCTTCTACTCAGTATGGGATTTAAACTTTTTGGGGTCTTGTGGATTGACCCAATTAATAAATAGACAGCTAACAACTAATAAAAAAAAAAAAAAAAAGGAAAAAAGCTGTTCTGAAGAAAAAGTAATCAATAGTAGGAAAATGCAGAGGGGCTCTAGGAAAGCTTGCCAAGCATAGTTTATAATAATGCTTTTAAGTTTTTAATGAACTATCAGAAGGCTATTGTGAAATATGTTTCTGGCAGGCATGTTTTCTTTTTTCCCCAGCAAGTGTGGTGTCAGGATGTTTTAGTAGTAGTGTCTTCTTAAAGACTTGTATTGAAATATCCAAAGTAATCTAGCTCTGAGTATCTCAGATTATTATACACCATCGATCATCTGATACAGGCCATTTCAGGGTGTTCCTAGGTTTTGTCAAAGTCAGATTTTAAAATGCTTCTTGGCAAGATTTTCTGTGGTCATGGTAAGGTAAGAAGAAAATACTTCAGCGGAGGTGCAGTCTGATTTACACCAGTCAAATCAGACACACAGAGGAGTGATGCCACAGGAAACTTGTTCACCTTTTAGTTTCATTAATTCATTTGTCCCTTCCTTATTCAAAGGCAATGTAGGCTCTGCAGATCACAATGCCCAGATCAGCTCTGTCCGCTACTTTTTCCTTCTTTGCAGGCGTGAAAATCCATTTCTCAAGTGAACTGAAGCCAGACCTCTTATAGGTGAGGGGGCAATTGTGGTGTCTGTGGGAGCACTGCCGTCGGCAGGATCCCCAGACAGCAGCAGGGGGAAGCTGGGGGGAGCAGCAGCAGGGACAGCATTGACATGTGAAAGAGCTACCAGCTAGTGCTTGATCTTCCTTTCACTGATGGCACTTGCTGCCAGCCCTGCAGCCCCTCCTAAGCCTTGAGAAGATGTGTGACACCATTACACAAGCAGCAGGAGAGCGGATGAGCAGAGGCTGGTGGAGCAGGCCCTAGGGGAAACACAGCTGGGCTGCTGGCAAGGGAGCATAGAGCCATGCTCTGCCCAGGAATTACCTTTGGAAAAAAACTACTCATGAGAGTGGGAGCAGGACAGATGCCGGTTAATAACAATGGCTTGTAGCAGGAAATATTGGGGCTGAGCGTCAGCAGCCTCATGGGAAGAGCCACAGTGCAGTTATAAGAAGGTGCCTTGCCCAATGTCATCTACAAGATGTTTTCTGTGCTGCAGGTGAGGCTTTCACTTTGCTCGGCCATGCTCACCTGCCCAGAGCTTCCCTGGGCTGCACGGGCTCTCCCTTCTGCCTCCTGCCTGTGCCAGTGTGCTGTGGTGCATGTGGGGACGTGGCAGACTGCATCAGGAAGCTGAGCCTGGTTAAACACAAGCCCTCGCTCCTCCCCTTCAGCCTGTCCTGGCCCTCGGGTGCCAGCACCAGGGCTGGCAGCAGTGGTTCTCCGAGGATGGTCGCGGGTGCTTGGGGTGCATGGCTTGCCTGCTCTTGCTCTGGTCTGGAAAACTGGATGGCATGCTGTCATAGGACCTGAGATGAAAAACCCTGCTAAGCCTGTGCAGATGCACTGCTGACATGTCCCAGGGAATAGCAGCAGTGCCTTTGCAAAGGTACTTTTCAACTTTAACTGTTATCTTGCTTAGCCCGGTGTTTCCATGGATTGAGCAGACTGTAGCAAAAAGCCTGTTTAAATAGTCAGACTTATGTTGCCCTAAGGAAGATACTGGTACACGTTAGCACGTGGGAGTGCAGCCAAACAGAAAAAAGCAAAAAGCCACAGTTCTCAGAAATCAGTGAGCATGCCACCCTCGGTGCTGGAGAAGACCATTTCCAGCTATTGCCACTCTGACAAGGGCTATCACACCCGTCAGTCGTTTGTGGGGTGGTTCTCTGTGCTAACAGGAAAATCTCAGTGTGTACCCTGGTGGGCAGGACAGACCACACCAGGGGTGACTCATGGGAAACGTCTGCAGAGTTTCTTGCACCTCTTCTCTTTCCGTTAACATTTTCCCGGCCTGTGTTGTCATCTCAGATGACAATGCTGATTAACCATTGCCTCAACAAGGATGCTCCCCTACTCATAACCTAGCTTAAAGTATCTCAGAGGCATGGGCTGGTCTTGCCACTGCGGGGGCTGCACGCTGGTCCCCAGGGATGCTCTGGCAGGAGGGAGGCACAGGATGCGATTCATGCTGCCTGTAAAATGGTAAGAGCATGTTCCTGGTCGGGGGTGGTGGCAGCCCTGTGCCGCTGGTTGGGTTGAACTGGCTTTCCCTGTCCTGGTACACTGGAGTGCATGGCTCACCGGGCACCCAGCTTTCATTTCAGAAATTGGTAGTATTCTGGAGGTGAAGCAAAAGTTGTAAAGCTTGCTGCTCTCCAGAGTGACATGGTGTTAAACAACTTCCTAATGACTTACAGGTGGGTAATTGCTGCCTATTTAGCTCAAAAAGCAGTTGGCTTTTGAAAAGTTGTTATTCATGCTCTGGTTATGAAAGCAAATGGTGGGCAATCCTCACCTACAATGAGTTCATGTGTCCCTAAATGCCACAGCCAGGGAGAAACAGAGAAGCTCACTGAGAGTTTTCAAGCTAGGGAAGGGTATTTGGTCACACACAGCTGCCCTGCCTGTCCCAGTTCTTCCCTATGTTAAATCACTCTTGGTTTATTTTTTTCTTTTGTGGGCAAATCATTTACTGTAATTTAATGATCACAACCACGTAAATTCACTTCCTTGTGGTAAAAAAAAAAAAAAAAAAGGATTAAATGTCTCAGTTTATCTTTCCACATAGGTCACATGGCCAGAGTTGGTTGTAAAATGTTGAAAAACTAGTTTGAGGTGTACCCCGTGCCAAGTGCTGTACGTTTCCTTATTCTCCTCTCCTATTGCTCACAAAGATGCCACAGAAAGACAACAAAGTTTGTTTTCTCAGGGAGTAGATTATTTTTTTTTTTAATTAAAGCAGCATTTATTATTATTAAATCTAATCCTTTAAGATCTTGGTGCTGTCCTAGTCCCAACACCAAAAGGAACAGGCTGAGAAGCCAAAAATGTGGAAAGCCAAAATGTGGAACAAAGTCATTTAAAGCAATCAGGGAGTGTCTCAAAACCCCATACATGCTGCAGGGTGGTGGCCCAAGTCTCAGTCACCCTGGTGGGATTAAGAAATGCTAGGTGAGTTTAGAAGGAGACCCTTGTGCAGCATGTAGCCTCTTGTGCAAATAGCAATGCAGTTCCCTGCAGCTTTGGGGTATTTACACACACCTTTGAGCCGGGCTGGGGGCTCAGGCAAAGGTGAGGTGGCTGAACCTGGTGAAAACGTGCCTGCCAGGGTGGTGAGGAGGGAGGCTGGTAGGTTGGATCAGCATTTGGGTATTTGGCCTCTGAGCAAGGGGTGAGGGGCGTAAAGGAATCTGGGACTCAGCACAGTGCCAAACAGGATTTGACTTTTCTTACCAACTACAAATTATAGCAGATTTCCGTGACTTCTTTTTCTGCAAGCAGCAGGCTTGTGTCAGCTGTACTCGAAGTAGGTCCTGGGGTTTTGCTGCTTCAGAGCTCTGGCTGGAGCTAGCCCTGGCAGCTGGTGGGTCCTCATCCACTGCAGCTGGGCAGTGGCAGTGCCTGTGAGTGCTGAAGGCATGCTGACTCCTTGCTCAGCTGAAGTCTTTGTTACTGGTAAAGCTTCAGCTGAAGCACTTATTCGTGGGTAAAACTTAATCCTGTTGTGGAACCCAGCCCAAGGTCTGTGCTGTGCTGAAACCCTCTTCTGCTTTGTGTAGAGAAAAAGAGTGTAACCACAGGGAAAAGACATTGCTAATTAGAGTGTAACTGCGATTGACAACATCTTTGTCAGACAGAGTATGGATGCTGTCTGGTTTTAGGGGAAAGCAAGTGACAGGTTCTCAATGAACTTCCAGGAGTGCCTATGGGGAAGAAGGAAACTTTCCTAAACTGAAATGCACTTATACGGCACTTTTGGTGCCTGCCCTAATGATGTTCGTAATCTTACTGGTGTTGATGATAGTGGTCACCTTGCTGGTACAGGACTGCTCAGCATCAGAGCCATTTAAAAACCATCCCTCTTACTTTAATATCGAATACAAAACCATAATTTGGTTTTCAGTCACTTTGCATATGTGTATTTGACTATTCCCGTCTCTTGGAGAAAATCAGTTTTTTCTTTGCTTGATGTCATTGTCATTATATTCCCTGGTAAAAGAGAAATAAGCTGCCAGACCCAAACAGGCTGACAGAATTATATCTTCCATTTAGTTCTGTTTTGCAGGACCATGAGAAAATAATCCTGATTGGGACGGAGTGGGAGGTCTCAGCCAGGTCAGCTCTGCTTACTGTCCTCACAGTCTTTATGAGCAGTCAAAGGGCTGGGGGGTCAGTTCTGGTTGTTCCTATTTCCAGCCCACTCTCTTGCCCTGTGTGTACTCTGGGGAGGGCTGGCTTGAAGCTGAATGCAGTATCTGTCAGCAGAAGCAAGACCAGCCTCTCCCTTCAGAGGAGCTAGGAGGAGAGAGGGGTACATGGTCAGTGAAATCATGTCACTGCCCTTCTTGGAGCACAAAAGAGAAAAGCAGATAAGACAGATATCAGTATTTTTCTGCTTTTTGTGGGTGTTGCCTAATTTACCCAGCTGATGCCTTCAGTTTGACAAGCCAATAGTGGGGAAAAACCCTGAACACAGCTGGATACATCAGTGAGGGAGACCTGCCCTGCACACCTCCACAGGTGGAATTCCGGTGGGGAGGGATGTGCGTCCAACTGAAGGACACAAAACAATTTCTTCCCTGCCACAGGCAGACACCTATCCTCTCTGACCAGCCTTCCCACAAGCCAGGGCCTCAGGATGCCACCCCATCATTGTAGTTTCCCAGTCTGTCTGGATGATGTCTGCAGTGCTTTCTCCAGGGTCAATCTGTCAGACAAATCACCGCATTTCCACCTGTACATCATCAAACACCTCATGACTCAGGCTGCCAGCCCGAGTCAGACATACTGCTCCTTCCCAGCTTTCATTTTTTACATGTATGCCAAGCCTGATGTGCTTCACCTCATGCTTCTTGGGGCTCACTTGCAACATGAGAGCCTTTGGGTGTGCTCCAGGGTCTGCTACAGCACTGTGGGGTCAGGGGATAGACAACAGCGTTGCCAGGACATCACAGGAGGACATCTGTCTGCATGGAGCGTGGGGCATGCTACAGCCCTTTCAGGCTGTCACACTCCACTGTGTGGGTACAGGGGTGGACAGTCTTCCTTTTGGAAGACTTTACCGCAACACTTTGGGTGGTAGTAAGAAATTGCCCAGCGGGTGGTAGGGAGGGATTAGTGGAGAGGAAGCCTGGACTGCTTATGTAGTGCTAAAGGGCAAGGGTATTGGGTGTTTTTATTGCTTGGAAATGTCCTTGGTGACCTGATCATTGATAAGATGCTGGTGGTCCCCCACATTTTACCTACCAGACCCCTCCTGAGTGCTCTGCCAAGCTCTTGGCAGCTGCAGCATTGCTGCTTGGAGGGACTGCAGGACAAGAAGTGCCTCCATGAAGCTGCTTGGGTGCCAGCATTGCAGCTGCTGACTAGGATTGTGTCCCTCTGCATCCTGCACAAAGGCTGGTGAGCCAAGGGATCTGAGAGAAGCTAAGCCTTGAGGGAATCCTTAGCTTATCCACAAGGGCAGTAGCCAAAAAGCCAAAGACTAGAGAAACTAAGGATGCCCCGTGTTCAGCCAGTGCAGGCATAACAAGTTTAATAAGTAATCCCTTGTCATTGCATGCCCTATTGAGTCACTGCAAGACACCCTGGTCTGTATCCTACAGATTTGTTACAGGACCAAGAATTGCTCATTGTAGCTACTGCTTCAAAGCTTTGGAACAAAGGAACTGCTCTAAGTGTAGGCTGGTTTGCCTCTGACCGATTTAAATGCATCTCTCTCTGCTGGTTAGCTTGAGGTCATTCCTGTGACTTGTGTAGGCTGTTTGCGGGAGGGGGTGGCGGGGGTGGGGAGGTTCATGCTTCAGGAAGAGCTTCTGGCTTATCTGTGGCTTTGCACTTCATACCAGTGCATGGATCGCAGGCAGCGGTTGAGCTGAAGCCAAACTTCAGTGACATTGCAAAAAATGTGCAAGGACAGCTCAAAGTGCAGCCTGACTGGCAAAAATTACATGTGTGTGTTTGGAAAGTGGTAAAAAACCCCAACAAAACCCCCAACAATCCCCCCCCAACAATACCATATCTTGGTTCAAAGTAAAACTACAACTGTGGGCAACCAGACCACGAAGAGTGACACAGCTTCCTTCAGCACGGCGACCACCCTACAAACTAGCTGAAGCTGAAACCTACATGCAGAAATGCAGGAACAGTCAGCGTGGGCACAAACCCATAACCCAAGTTTGTGATCCTGCCTCTCCAAATGCCCTAGGGAAAGGCAGCTGTGGGGGAGCCCCAGCTGGGGCCCACGGTGGGGCAGAGCACCAACTGGTACAGCCTGTTTAGATGGAGATGTCTGTCACCATGTGTGGTGTGCTTGGGACAAACTTGAGCACATCTGAGCATTTTTCCCCATAGGGTCTTCTGGTCAAGACACAGCCCTTGAGTGCCCACCTCCCACATGCAGGATCTGCAGTTTCGCCTGAGTGAGGGCTGTGAGGCAGAGCTGCTGTCTTTTTTTATTAGGAAACTAGTGAACTCCAGTTCTGTTTTTCTGGCTGGAGGAAAAAATACCTGATCTAATTCATCAGCTTGTCAGGAAATACTTCATATGGAAGTACTTCTAAAGTACCAAATTCCTAAAAATTTCCATAGCCTCTTTGCTCTATGGCATCTTGAATGATCATAATTGCATGGCACAGCCTGCCTTTGCACCAGGAAGAAAGGACTTGCAACCACAGAACTGCCTTTTTATATTCCCTAACTTGCAGGTTCTCCCTGCAACACCCCTCCAACCATTTTGTCGCCAGGCAGGACTTGGTCCTGAAACTCAGGCAAGTGTGATTCAGCATTGAATTGACACACCAGAGCATAAAACCTGACTTTGCTGGCTTTTAGATGCCCAGTAGAGGTAGTTTCTCTTGTTACGAGGTAGATCTGGGGTTTATTTGTTTTACAGGTCAGCATGCTGGGCCAGTTTTGTGGCTGATAGGCATACAGGGAGCAGAGAGCTCAGCAGGTGCTCAGGACCCAGCCAGACAAGAGACATTAGGGAAGTAACACTAGCTACAGAGAAGGAGATGGGGTACTGTATATACCTTTTCAGACGTATCAAAAATCTATTTTGCATGTACTTTGCACTCTAGTGCTTATATAAATAAGGTGTTGCAATACCAGAGTGGTGCTAATCCACTTGAATTTCTTGTTAGTCTGTATATATAGTAGCTGTGTCACAGTTGTGTTAACAGGTGGCATTTCCTGAAGAAAGTCAAAGCTGGTGTTTAGTGACTTAGGTGGATACCAGCCAGGGAAGTGCATGTCTGCTCTTCGAGATCATCAAGACAGACGTTTAGAAAGGGAATGGGATCAGCTTGGCAGTGTGCTGAGTTGTCACGGTGCCCAAGGCCTCAGCAGAGCTCCTGACATTCCCAAGGCAGCAAGGTCATCTTGAAAGCACAGTTGCATTTCTCTGGTGGTGTTTATGTTAATGTCCTGAGAATGACCTGCATATTTCAACCTTACGATGGGTTAATCATTAATTAAGACCTCACAAAAGTGAAGTCAGAAACTAGCAGTCTAGGAAAATAATAAAATTATCTTGTAAAGTGACTGTTTAGAGAAAGCTGCGTAGACTCATTTTAATCTTGGGAGGCTGGGATAAAGGGAAACAGCCAGAAACATTTTGGTATGGCACAGTTCTTCACCTCACTTGGAAAATGTTGCTTCTTGTGAAGGCCATGCCTCGCATCTGAACACCTGTAAAGGGCCATGGTTTGCTGGTGGTTTCTTTCTCATCCAAGTGAATGCGGGTGGACCTCTACTAAGTGGAAAGGTCAGCAACAAATTGTGGGGAAGACTTTGGTCTTCTTGTGTGACTTGGTGATTTGTCTGATAGGTGAAGTCCTTACATGGCAGTATCTCCTTGAAAGCTGTTTTTAGCATCATGTTGATGACCTATTACCCTGAGCAAAGTAGATTGACTTGGTAGTGGTAATGATTCCAGGGATGCACAGACTTCTGAACCAAACCTGCGATGTTTATACAGGGAAAAGAAACAAAATCAGGTGACTGTATTCCTACCTGCAAATCCTACAAAAAATGTTTTAAAAAGTATTTTCTTTCCAGTTTCTTGCACAAAAAAAGACTAGGGAAACCTCTCATGATTAGTATCCTTCAGGAAGCCCAAGGCATGTTGGCATGAAGTTCCTTGTCCTAATTGCATTAAGAAACCATGCTAGCGGTAGGAAGTTGCAGACACTCTTGCTTTCGTATGAGGACATAGAAGCTCATGCAGTATTTATTCTGGTCTCCTTCTCTTTTGAATTATTCACTAGCACTAGTCACTGACTTGGTGGCCAACACCTCTCCCATCTCTCTGCTCTGCCTCAGTTTACCTCTGCTCCCTCACACTGCTCTTCTCACCACTTTCAGGATTTGCAGTGAATTTTTGCTGGGTGGACTTACACCAAGGAGACAGCCAGGGATTTGGGAAGACTGTAAATACTGCTCAGAGATGCAGCTTAGCTTTCTGTGCATTTGAAAGGTGAACCATACCAAGATGAAAACAACGTTTCAGCCCAGGGTGCTTCTGCCCTGTGGTGAGGACGTGCAGCAGAGCTACAGGGGTTCTGTGTGCCAGGTGAGCGGAAACCACAGAGTGATGCCAGCTTCAGCTCCATCCACAACCAGGCACTGACTCTAAATGGAATGTGAAGAGATTCAGGCTGATCAGAGGCTCCTGGAAGAATGGGGAGATGCCCAGTCTGCCTTCTAGGAAGGTCACAGTCCTCTGCAGTGGGACAGGGGAGCCAGCCGGACAGTGTGCCTCCCCCCCTGCAGGAGCCTGTGGGGATGCTGGCTGTGGTGCCCTGCTCCCCCCTGCCCCGAACACTGTCTCCCCGGCTTGGAGGGGAGCACAGGCTCAGCAGAGTGGCTAAACCTGGCAGCAGGATGTTGCAATGAAAAAACAGTCTCCATTTTTAAAGAATGCTTTATTCACTACATCCTAGAAATGTACCGTAAATGGAGCAAGAACTAAATAAACTCAGAGGCTTCTGACAGTAGAGAATAGAGATACAATAAAACACCTAAAATATCAGCTCTTTTGAGAATAAGGCACACTAGGTTTGGGTTTTGGGTTTTTTTTTCTGTTTTTTTTTTCTTTGAATAGTTTGTTCTTAACCTAAAGATGTTCACATTTCAAGTTATCAGACTTACCTCAGTAGTAGTGTATATGAAATGGTTTAGAAGCAAGTGTAAAAGGCAGGGGTGGGAGGCTCAGTATGACACGCCTGCCTGTGTCCCCATGTCCTGCCTGTGTCCCTGCGTCCTGCCTGCTCCTGGCCCAGCATAGGCAGCACTCATCATTGCCCTGGGGTGCCCTGGCATTCGCCCTCACTGGCTCCTTTCTCTCCCTGCCACCTCTACAAGTGGCATGACCCTCATCCTGCTGGTGGGGAGAGGATGAGTGGGAAGGGAGCCATCATCCTTCATGCCTACTGTGTGGGTCGGCCACCGCATGGGACTGGCAAGGGGTCGGCAGGGACCTAAACCACTAGACTTCCTTTTTCTGACGCTGGGGGTGTTTGTGCAGAGCCCATGGCCCCACGGTGGCACTTAGTGTTGAACTGTGCAAGGTCTTGGCCGGAGGAGATGGCACCATCCTTCCCTCTGGGGGCTTCTCCCTCGGGGCTGTGCCCCGATCCCCTCCTCACCGGGCAGAGGGGCAGGCTCAGGGGGATCGTGCACTTTTGGAAGCACAGGAACAGACAATAAAAGTCTCCCAGGAAGGGCACAGAGGGGCAGAGTCCGACCTGATGGCTAACCTCACAGTGCTTTCGCTAGCGGGTTGACGGGGTTAAGGAGAGCTCAGCTTGGCTGAGCCAGAGCACCTAAAAACAACCACTCGATTTTGAGGCAAGGAAAAAAAGTGTATTAAAAGGCCATTAGCTGAGCGGGATGTGATCTGGAAGTGGTTCAGTTGTCAAAATATGCTCAATACGAAACTCTTTTGGTTGGTACTTTTACCACAAAAAGTAAAAGAACATTGTTTACTTGTTCTCTGCTTTGCACCTCGTGTCACCAGAGCTGTGTTTGCAGGGCTGAGGCACTTCATACAATGGGTAAGATATTTCTTTACCGTTTTACTACTTTTTACATTCACCACGCTACTAAATAAAAGCCTTTAAACAGGCCACAAAACACTGCAATAATATATTTACTTCTTAATAAAACAAACTTTTTTATAACATTGCAATAAAAGGTTTTTGGTTTGTGGCAAACCACATACCATGTAAATTTGCAACATAAAATGACTTTAAAAATGTATATTAAAAGATATTTACAAGCTCTATGTCTTAAAATCATCAGGTCTAATCACTCCCACCCCTGATGTGCATGTACAACTCCAGTTGCAGAGAAGGGGAGTTAAGCATGGAAGAGAGGCTGGGAGGGAGGCTAGCCCTGTTTCACTATTCCAGTATCACTACCGCCTCTAGTACCTCGGAAATTTCTCACAGAACATGATGGAGCGATGGGTAAGTAATGCTGTGCATCCTCTTGGCAAGAGCACGCCTACTCTTGCTGACAGCAGCATACATTCTCAGTCACTACAACATATACTTCAAAGGATAAAGACTGTTGAAAAAGAGCCTAGCCTTTATACTGGATTAAGATCTCAGTCAAGACACCTCGCGTGAAATATTGGCTGCTCATTTCTGCATATGCTTCAACTACGAATAGCTTCAATAAATAGAAAATCCAGTTGTTAAGGAAAACTCAGAACCCTTTCTTTACTTAACACAAGCCTGCAAATCACACTGTGAAGAGGTTTGTGTGAGGAGGATGGGTTTTTTTCTCTGTCTCCCAAACGGGCAATATTAGTTACTTCTGATTTCAAATAAGAACAGGCAGATCGTATTAATGCCAGCACAAAAATGCAGAGGTCTTGTACATTTTTCAAATTGCACTTTCCAGTATATTTTTTAAATAAGATACTTGTTGTTTTCTTCTTTAAAAAAAAAAATCTAAGGTATGTATTCTTTAAATATTGAATATATTCTTCAAAATATATTGTTAAAACTTTCCCTAGCTGCTCAGGTGTGCTTTTTAATATATAGCTGATATATTATTAAAGGCACTACAAAATAGACATCTCTGGAGTGCAGAAGTTACTAAAAAATAACCTTCATACCACAAATACATTGGAAATATAACTGCTAAAAAAAAAAAAAGACCCTATGCAACCCCACTATGATGCGTATAAATGCACGTCAGCGGTGGGCTGGATGCATCGAGTTCCTTTAGAAATGTATGAATACAGGCATGTTAAATTTTAAAAATAGCCTAAAAAAGTTAGTGAAAACTTCAAGCGTAGAAAATATTTCAAACACGTTTTTCTATGACATTCTTCACTTTCTGCATCAGTTTACTGAGCCCAAACATTTACTCTTTTGCAGCCAGTTCTTTCTTCATAAATAGTAAAGTGTTCCTTCAGTGTGTGTTTCTCCGCTGCCCTCCTCTGCCAACAGTCTCAGTACGTCTGGTAGACATCATGGATAGGGACCTGAATGGTCGTGGCTGGGAACGCCGGGGGGATGTAGCCAGCATATCCCCCATAGGCGGCAGCGGCAGCGGCAGCAGCCGCGTTCTTCTGTAGCGTGGCTATCGTTGCTGTTGCTGCAGCGGGTGCTGCGAATGGCACGTAACTTGTCCCATAAATCCCAGCGGCGGGGATCCGCTGCACATTGGGAGCCATGGTGTACACCGGCGTGATGGGGCGGCCCTGGAAGGAAAGCATCAGGTTCAGACCTCAAAAAACCTGCTCAAATTCCTGTAATATCCCGTTTCCAGCCCCTGAATTGCAACCCCCCTACAAGGGGAGGTGATAATAGGAGGGTAGGCAGTGCATACCCTGTTAAATGAGAGTTACGCCATCATGGGAGGCTATTCCCTCCCTCCCAGATCCGGGTCCCCCATAGCAGGGAGAGCAGCTGTCTGAAGTTCAGATGTCTAAGACAGATCAGGGTGAACTTCAGGGCTGTTGGGCACTGTAATATCCTTGACAGCACCTCCTGAACAGGAGCAGTAGGGCAAGACACCAGGCTTTCCCCTCACCCTTATGCTATGCGGAACAGGACAAACGGGAAGCAGGATGTTGGGAAGCAGGATGTATGGGAAGCGGGATGTATGTGCTGAACTCACCTGGAAGGGGGGAGGTGTTGAGACAGCCGGTATTACAGCTGCAGCTGCAGCTGCTGCGGCAGCTGCTGCGCTAGCTGGGTCCTGCTGAACAGCTATAGGGTTGATGATGTGCTCAACAGTGTGGATTTTGCCGTCTTCCATCATCTTGGCTGGTGGAGCGGCCTGAAACATGGAGTACTGGGCACTGATGGCAGGGATGGCCACTAGGAGAGACCAGACACATCAGGTGTGTTGGGAGAGGGTTTCCAGGACCTCATCTCAAAAAGCCCTCCCTCCCTTCTAGCTGCATCAGCTCTCCAACAGCAAACCTGCATTGCTTTTATCATGACAGGTAGGCCCGTGTGCTGACGGGGGACCTGGGGCACCTCTGTCCCCCTCGTGGGTGGGAGTACTTTGGCTGATGCACAGTGATGAGCTTGATGCTGCCTGCTCTGCCCAGCGTTTTCCCCTGTGCTCCCAGCACAGATATCCCAGGGCCAGAGTCCTTCTGGGGACTGGGAGCTGCAACCCAGATTCACACAGCCCCTTCTGGCCCCCACTGTCCTCCTCCCTGACAAAGAGTGTGGCCTGAATAGGGCCAGGTGGGAGTTCATACTGTCCCAGTGGGGTCCCTGCTTCTGCTGTTGAGATCAAGGAACCTGTAGCTGCCATAGGCAGAGCTGCTCTGGAAAAGTGGTTCGTGCTGCAGAAGTTGCAGGCAGCAACTGGTCCAGTCTATATGCTGTCCTTTAGCCAACTCTGTGAAGTATCAGCTTGCTCACTATTATGCGTTTCCCAGGACTAACTTGGCTAAATATGGTTTATCCCATCTGTCTGCTACAGGATCAAACTATTCAATGACACCAAAAAAAGAAATTGCTCTTTCGAGAATTATCCCTCTTGCCAAAATTGCACAACACAAAATAATTAGAGCTCTGGTGTTTCAGACAGAAGGAAAATGCTCCAGCCAGAATGACAGTGTTCAGAGATGGTGAGTTTGTACATGGCCCAAAATGGAGATTCATGGCTCTGCTTAGGGAAGAAATGTACTTTGCTGAACATGCCAAATAATCACAATAATTGGACATGGGCAGTCAATGTGTGTTCACACCCCAGAAAGCCAACCGCATCCTGGGCTGCATCAAAAGAAGCGTGGCCAGCAGGTCGAGGGAGGTGATTCTGCCCCTCTGCTCTGCTCTGGTGAGACCCCACCAGGAGCACTGCATCCAGCTCTGGGGCACCCAGCACAGGAAAGACATGGACCTCTTGGAGCGGGTCCAGAGGAGGGCCACAAGGGTGATCAGAGGGCTGGAGCAGCTCTCCTATGAGGAGACGCTGAGAGAGTTGGAGCTGTTCAGCCTGGAGAAGAGAAGGCCCTGGAGAGACCTTACTGTGGCCTTTCAGTGCTTAAAGGGGACTTATGAGAAAGATGGGGACAGACTTTTTAGTAGGGCCTGTAGCGATAGGACAGGGGGCAACAGTTTTAAACTGAAAGAAGGTAGATTTGGATCGGACTTAAGGAAGGAATACTCTGTGATGAGGGTGATGAGACACTGGAACAGGTTGTCCAGAGCCAGTTGTGGATGCTCCATCATTAGAAGGGTTCAGGTTCAGGTGGGATGTAGTCTGAGCAACCTGACCTAGTGAAAGATGTCCCTGCCCATGACGGAGGGTTGGACTAGATGATCCTTAAAGGTGTCTTCCAGTGCAAACTGGTCTATGCTGCTATGATTTGCATCATTGCCTTCACCATTCAGCTTGTGAGACTTTCAGCAGTAAGGTTATTCACAAGGTAAACATCAATAAATGATGCGAGTAAGAGGTGATGTTGGCATCTGTGGGAGGTGCAGCCAATAAGTCAGAAATAAAGCTAAATATGTACATGGGTTTCTTTCACTGGGATGAAACTTTGCAATGTGGAAGTGTGCAATTCTGCCTGTAGAAAGGACAAGCACCGGCAAGAAGTACTCCCGTTTTGATCTTGGAGACTGCAACAAGGGATCTGATAGGATATCTTTCAGGCAGAGATGTTTCCACTGCCAGTGGACTACCACTGTTTCCTCAAGCAGAGACCCCTGCCCATGAGCTTTTCCAGTTCTCCTTCTACACCAAGTCCGCCTGGTCAGCTCAAACCAGTTTTATCATTGGTTTAGGTAACTGGGATAATTTCTCACCAAAGCAAAGGCAGAGAGCTCATGTGCTTCATTATGTAGTAACTTCTGGCAGCTGGGGTACTGGGGTGACCTCTCAGGAGTTTTATAACCATTTGCAAAGAAATGAACTTTAAGGTTGTTCTAAAGGATAGGAAACTGCAGTTAGTACATCTTTACTCCTCCATTCTGGTTAATGTGCTTTCAGAGTCATACCCTTTCAAGAACAAGTCAGTCTTGCACATGGTACATCTTACTAGATCGTCTGATCTGGTTGGGGAAAACAGGCTGAGTCCTTCTGTGCTCAGAGGCTGTGCTGGTTGAGAGGGGAAGACCTGATAAAGAAGTCTGAATCCCAACATGCTTCATATGTAGAAACATTTAGACTTGAGCTTCAGGGGTTTTTTTTGGCAGTCAAATGAATTACAGATGCTACTAACAGGCGTGCGTTGCAAAGCCCACTTTTCAAGCATCATTTAGTAATACCTGGATTTCCTGAAGTACCTTTACAAACATGCATAGTGGTAATGTTTTCTGATTGTGAGTGGGTGGTTTTCTCAGGAAATACGATCTTCCTTTGGAAACAGGTCTAATTGTAACAGCCTTCCTTTGTCTCTAGACCTCTTCTCACATTGTCTTATCCAGCTGATAGAGCGAGCTCTTCACAGCCTTCATTAGATGCAAGCTGTAGTTTCTACTGACAGTATGGAGCATGTTTTGGTAAAACACTTCAACTCTATATATTAAACACTGCTAAGGTCCTGCAGTTACAATTTACTTGGAGAGATGAATGGAAGGAAGACCTGAGGACTTCCACAAGAGGACTTGCCCCCATCACCTGCAAGGACCTTCCTTCTTAGGCTACTTTTCCAAATAAAAGTCTTTCCAAACAGAATCTTGAGGAATTGCAGGGCTTCATCCTGTTTGCGTGGGAAGAGCCAGCACTGGATACTCGCCTGAGGATGTGGTAGAAGGGGGAAAACCCTGACCTGTCCCTTGGGCCGGCTCCCTGCAGCCCAGCAGAGCTGAGAGCTCTCCTGTAGGTGTTTCATTGCTGCAAGGTGGACCCTGATGGCTCGCTGCATGCCTCCTTCCCCATACCTCTGATGGTGATGGAGGAGCTTGCCTTAGCCAGGGACTTCCCTGCAGTGGGAAGGTCCCAGGTCCTTTTCCCAGCCTTGTAGCACTGTAAGCAGCGGAGAGCTCTGGCCTGTCTGGAAATCTGGGGTGGGAGTCTCCCAGGGTGAAATTAGAATTGAAGAAATTAAGAGAGGAAGATTGCTCTTAGTCACCATGTCTGGTGTACATGACTAGATGGAAAGTCTGCTTCCTCCTGAGGAGGTGCAAAATGGGACAGGACGAATGGGCACAGCTTCAGCCCTTTTTTCTTTAGCCTGAAGAGCTCCCAGATGTTCACGTCCCCTGTCCTGCTGCATGCCTCTTGTTTGCACCCAGGGCCAGGAGGCATCTGGCACACAGGGGTGCTGAGCCCTGGCCCCAGGGCCGTCCCCACTGCCGTAACCGTGGGATGGCCCTGGAGGGGTCCCTGCATGCCTGACACGGGGCTCAGAGCAGGGGCTTGCGTGACACCTCTGCTTTCCTCCCCTCATTGCACATACTAACCTGCACCAGGCTTAATGGCCACTGTATTGACCGCAGGTAACTCCAAGTTGGGTACCAGCTCGTATCCTTTCTCTTGCTGCTTTCCTTTGCCTTCATGGTACCTGCTGTAGATGCCACGGCCAGCGGAGTATCCCCCCAGGTAGGAGCCCCTGGGGCCCGGGGCTCTGTTGCCAGCTGCACCTCGCCCTCTGCCTCGTATGCTGCCTGCTTATGATAACAACATAGAAGAGGATGGTGAATAATGGAGAGTGACAGCCTCGTGGGGAGCATGAACGGCCCCAGGCGGAGATCAGGAGGCATTTGCTTAGAAATGAGGCTGCCAAAGTTAGTTTGATCTGAGCCTTAGCGACTGCACTTGGGAAAACAGAAGAGTTTGGCCTTAGGTGCACCCAGTAAGCTTGCACAAGTTTTCCTCTTGATGTTTCTGATCATACATTAACTACTTATTTATACTGATATAACTCTCGTGACAGAGAGCATGGGTATAATGCACTCAGCAGAGAGAGAGGGGCTCCTCCAGCATGATTTCTGTGCAGTAGAATAGCTTCTGCTCTCAGCTGTCCTTCAGAGGAGACCCAGCGCCTCTCATTTGGCTGTGATGGGACCCTGCAGAGATAGCCTGAAGTACCTGGCCTTTAACCAACTTTGTCCCACCATAGCATATATTTTCACTAGTGTTGTTTGTTTTCTCTGCTATTTTATTAGTAATGTGAACATACCCCATCTCCAAAAATACTGCTTTTATTTATCTTTGCAATTCCATGCACGTTACGACAGCACTTTGGACACTGCAGTATTAATGCACTCTGTGATGGCCTAATTGAATATTTAGATGGTCAGTCTCTGTAGTTCAAATCTGGAAGCTGAAATTCTTGATCAACTGAGGTTAAACGTATTTCTTGGTTGACGTGGATGCTTTAAGATTATATTCATACTAAACTGCCTGTTACATGGAAATACACATTAAATTTCAGGAAACTATAATTCCTGTAAGTACAGGATAATTGCAATTATAACACCAGTTATAGCTGCTAGGGATTTTTATGAATAACTGATTTTTAGTTAATTTTTAATGACTGTAACCGACAACTAATTGAAGTATACATTATAAAAGAATTATTTTGCACTCACGTGATTCCTTCTGCTCTTAGTTCCCAAATGACTTTGTAAAGGACACAGCACTACTATCATTTTAATGTGGAAGGCAAATGACACCTGGAGAGCTCCCAGCTGACTCTTTCACTGACATCCCTCCCTTTGGATGACCAGGCGACCATACCCACACCTCCAGGAGAAGGCAAAGGGAGCACTATCACAATCTCTAATACTTAGGATCCAGCTCTTCCTTGGAAGGGGGCACCAGCAGCTGGAGTCCTTGGACTTGCTCAGATTTAGTACAGCACTCATGAAAACGAGATCCCTCTCCCTCATACCATGCTTGGTCTGTTAGCTCATTCTTAACCATATTTTTTATGCCTCCCTCATACTAGACTGTACATTAACATTATTTCTAGATAAATACACTGTATAGTCATAAAATGAGACCAAACAGAAATATAGGAAAAAGACCTATAAAAAAGTGTTTAAGAAAAAAGTGCATAGTACCATCTGTCCTTTGCCTCAAGCAGACCCTGGGTAGCACCAGCCTGAGATCAAACTTGCCCATCGCATCTCCTAATTGTGCTTACTAACCTTTCACAAAGTAATCTCTGTTGGGCCCAATCAAGGCATTGTATGGATATCCATAATATGCTAGTGTGTACGGATCACAAGAGTAAACATAATTAGGTTGCTGAGTTACTTCAGGCGTCGCTGCGGCCCCTCCTTTTGCTGCTTTCTGGTAGCGAGTGTATTGCTCCTTGTCTACTGGCTTGGCCAAGGTAACCTCCAGGCATGAGCCTTCCAGTTCGACACCGTTAAGGTTGTTCATGGCATGAATGGCATCATCCCTGGTTGCAAAGTGCACAAAGGCGTAATCACGTATTTTTTTCACCCGCTCTACACAGCCAGGGTTAAACTGCCCAAAGACCTTTTTAATAGTGTCCTCTGTGGTCTCAATCATTAAATTCCTCACATAGAGGATTTTAACAGTCTCCATGACATCTTCATCAACATCTATCTCTGGTTCTGCCCAGTCAACAGCAATCTGGTGGCCCCACAACTGGATCCTTCCCGGCATGAGTTTCCTCCTGGCCATTGCTGCTGCTCTATGGCTCTCATACTCCACAAAGGCAAAACCTCTGTTCTTCATCTTGTCTGCAGCGCTGGCATACACAATGACATCCAGCACGCCTTCCGTCACCTTGGCAATCTCTTCCAGGATCTCCTCTCTCTTCTTCATCTTGGGAATGCCTCCGATGAAGAGCCGGCAGTTATCCACACTACAGCACACACCCAGCAGCCTGCCGGGACGGATTTCATAGTTGTTCAGCTCCCTGACGGCACGCTTCGCCTCGTGCTTCTGTGTGTACATCACAAAGGCGTAGCCACGGTTTTTCCCATCAAAGTCCATCATCAGGCGCATTTCGTAGATGCGGCCCACAGACTCGAACACAGGGACAAGCTCATCTTCATAGACGTCACGGGGGATTTTGCCCACAAAGACTTCACAGCCACGAGGAGGGTGCAGGCCTTCCCAGCCAGGAGGAGGACCACCATACTTGCGTTGCCCGTTCTCCTGGATCATGCTATATCCAGTGCGTGCCATGAGGGCCAGCAGAGCTGCCTCATTGGGTGCACCAGCAACACCTTCAGGGACTTTTGTGGTAGCCACATTGGAGGAATCGTTGCTCATCCTTGCAGTAGAGTCCTCAGCAGTCATGGTGTCAAACTCATTCACAGCCTGATAAAACCTGGACAAAGGTAGAAGGACACTTGTTAGAAACTGTTAGCCACCACCAGAATCCCACCCCTCTCTTTTGTCTTGTAGTTCTGCAAGTTCATTTTTTGAACTGGGACTAAGGCTGCAGAAAGGCAGATGAATGAGCCACACCAGCATGAACATTGACATTTCAGGGGGAGTGCGTCCTGGATGTAGGCACAATCCCTCTTTGAAGGGGGTGACTGAGGATCACCTGCCCGTACAATCCCAGTACCAAGAGCTGCTGCCACAGGAGGCTGAAGTCTCATGAATGGATGCCACCAGGCACCTCAAAACCTCAAGACCCTAGGAAGACTTGTCCTCTCTTTGAAGGGGTCGGAAGGAGCTGACACAGGATTGGGAAAGGGAAGATACTGCCATGAAGCTGGTGGTTCCCACCTCCAGAGCCCACTTCTCCCTCTCAGTCATTCCTCAGTTAATCCAGCTACTCCTGAACAGCACAAGTGCCAGGTGCCATACTCCAGGGTGAAAGATGGCAAATACATGATATGCATCAGGCACGGTTTTCATCTGATAACAACCCCTTGCTCCTCTAGGCCTTCACAGTAACTGTCAAGTAAGAAATAATAAATACACTTTAGCATCAGGAGGGACCAATCCTTGTTCCCTTGCACAAAGAGCGACCTGGCAAGCTTCTGCATTGTCTGCTGCTTGTGGTACAATGTCTGACATGTTTGTCTCTTCCATTGTTACAGGACTTCACACAAGCTCAAGAGACTCACTGCCTTATGACAGGCAATTTGCTTCAGAGCAAGCAGCTAGCATAGGCCTGCAAACCCGCAAGAGGAAGGCAAATCTCAGAAACCTCATGCTGCATTTGAACACAGGCAGAGAGTGGGAAATGCAGACATACAAAAGGAGATGACCATGCTAATGACCACAGCTGCAAGACAGTGGGCTTCCTCTCTGACCACAATTAAATAAGACACTTTGGGACTCTGAGAGTAGTTAATTCATTGACTTTTAAAGCTGCAAAGGTCTGCCAGACCATTTAATATAAGTGATTGTATATGACACGGACCATTACATTATGATTTTGTTTGCGTATTGAGTCCTGTAACATTTATTTGAGTAAATCATATCTTCCAGAAGGACCTTGGTAGACCCCACCACTTCATGGCTTGTTAGCAAGTCACTCCTTCAGAGAAGTAAGCGTACTGTTTCTCATGAAAATTTGTCTGGCTTTTACTTCTAAATAGGATTATTAAACCTTTCTCTGATAGACTAAAGAGTCTTTCAAGACCTCTGCTTTTGCCTCATGGTAATATTTAAGTTGTGTAATCAAGCCACAACTCTGTCTTTTTTATAAAACTTGCAGGATGAACTCCTAAATTCCTAATTCCTTCACAATCAGTCATTTTTTTTACTTTTTGGGGTTTTTTTTGTTTTGTTTTTTTGTTTTTTGTTTTTTGTTTATTTGAGTTTCTGCATTTTTCACCCTTGCTATACACAGGGATGAAGATTATCTCTCCTTCTTCTTCCCATGTCTTTGTCCACACCTTCTCAGCAGAAAACCACATAGGTTTTTTGTCAATTCTGACTCCAAATCCTTCGCTGAATCATCACTTGCTGGGGTTATGTCCCATACAGCAGGCATGCCTTGTGTTTGTTACTTCTAAATGCCACAACCTTGTGTTCAGTGCTATCCCAACTGCCTTTTGAGCAGATCCCACCTACCGAGTGCTACACCATTGGCTCCTCCTCATTGCTTTTTACAATTCCATCATCCTTTGCATTATCCACTGATTTATTTGCGATATTAACAAACAACCAGCTTGTTGATGGAACTGTCAAAAAACACTAGCCCCTGTAGGAAACTCTGCAAACCAACGTAACAAATGCTTCCAATCTGGGTTTGACAGGCTTACTTTCAAAAAAAAAAAAAGGACAAAGCCTCAGTCAGATTTATTTATTCTATGTAGTCATGTTATTTGGTGGGACACAGACTTCCCTCTGTCCCACAAGGACTCTGATACATACCCTTAGTTAGAATGGTTTGGCCATTTTCAGTGCATTGGTTACCATGCAGGCAGGTCTTTCACTAGTATAGCAGGCCCAAGTCCACAGAAATATGGGTGCAAAATTGAGGCACCTAAGTCTAATTTGTACGGTCCACAAAACCCATTTTAATCCTAGTAACATTAGCACCTCCAATTTTCTTCAGTAAAGCTCCTAAGCAGTCCAGAGCTGTGCTGGTCTGCATCCAGAGGTGCCCCTGCACCAGCCAGGGCAAACAGCACTGTGCCTGGTTTAGCTCCTAAACGAATTTGGGATTGGGAAACCAGACCTGTGAGCCTCCATCTGTGGTAGGGCCTGATCCTGCAGGTGTGTTTGGGCTGTGGGTGCTACATGCTGATGCTTCTGAGCCATTTTAATTTAAAAATAGGGAGAGCAGCAGGGGAGACAGAGAACCTGGAGGACAATAACAGCAATGTGATTCCCAAACAATACTTTAGAAAACAGAATTTCTTGTAAGCTGGGTCTTTCATGGAAGTGCATCAGTTTTGATAGCTTCTTGCTTTAAAATGTTGTTGATAAATATGTTTCTCTCACATTCAGATGTTCCCCTTTTTAATGTGTCACAGTCAGACATTCCTGGGAATTATTTGACATAATTAAAAAAATGAAGGCAGAGAAAAACATTTTCTTTTTTTCAGTTCACAATTTGTTCCTCCTAAAAATGTGTCCTCACCTTTCCCTGAATGAAAGCAAAACTTGTTAAACAAACACTTTACTGTGGAATAGTCATTACCTTTACATAGGCCACCCGTTGGCAAGTGAATTACTTATTGCCCCAGGTTTGAGTAAGTTTAGAAATGAGTCATTACCATCAATTTTGGGTCAGCTTACAAAATAAAAGTCTGCATTCTGTTATCTGCAGGGCTTAGTCACTGGGGCTATCATCTAGAAAGCTACACATGGGCACCAGGGCTGTGGAGAAAGGAGAAATGGCACAAAGCCTCCCCTGCCCACCAGAAACCAGCTGGTAATTTGGTGGCTATCCAGGAACTGGCATGTTCTCCAACACTTTGCATTGCACCAGCAGAACGATTTTCTAGTATTGGAAGTTGAACTTGAAGCTACTGTTAAGTGCTGACGGCCATCTTTGCTGCAAACACTACCATAGACTATTTGTGATAGTGAATAATGAAAAATTATTTGTGAACCTAAACCACATTTATCTCTATGTAATTTATTGAGAATGAAGATTCATTATCAAATGTGTTCATTTTTTTTTCCATGCAGCTGCACAGAGCTGAATTTCATAAGTATATGCTACCTAAGACAATTACAGAGCCCATGTAGTCCTACTTGATGTAGCTAAATACACATTTAACAACATTCATTGCCACATGACACAAGCAACAATTTCACAAAGTTCAGATATCAT